>NW_007255537.1:63560-74505 GCF_000164805.1 Carlito syrichta
TAAGTTATCCTAGCTCAGAGAACAGACAGACATGTGAGTGAAGAAGCCTCCACATGATTGCAGTCCCTGCCATTAGAGCCAACCTCGGTCTTTCAATTCCTCCGGCCTGAGCCCCAAGACATCGTGGAGTAAAGATGAGTCACTGCATCCTAACTGAACACTTGATTTATAGAATCTGTGAGCATAATAAAACAGGAGTTTGTTTTTTTTAAAAAAAAAAATAAATAAATAAAGAGCTTAGACTTTTTGAAGTAAAACTTTTTCTAATATGCAAGTTGCAGAATCTATGTGTAGGATCAATATTGAGAGGGAGCCAAGCATTAGGCTCGTGTGCAGGAAGGGAGGGAGGTAACAACAATCTCTGAGCAAGCACAATAGACACCCCAAGACATGAAGGTGCCTGCGGGGTTTGGAATTCTGGTTTTGTTATGCTGGCAGCCACCTGTGCAAGGTAGTGGCCATAGATGAATCCTTATGCATAAGTTACCATGTATGTTCCATATGACCCCACAGCTCACTCAGAAACAGTGAATTAATCTATGGAAATGTCACGTGATCTAAAGATGTTATAGCATAGTGATCATGAGCTTTGAAATCAGGTCATCAGGGTAATGATCTTACTAGGTTGTCTAAGTCTCAGTCTTCAGTTTCATTTTTCTATAAAAGGACGCTAATATTTAGCACATTGCCAGGTCCATGCACATACTTAATAAATTATAGTTATCATTATCATCTTCACTATCACTGTCATGTTTCATATACTAAAAGTTGGAAGTATTGATGTGAGAGGTCTGTCCCATGAAGTCTTTGATGAGTAAGTTGTGATAATGCTAGGGAACTGGCAAAAGTGTATTGATCAATAAACTCTTGTGCTCACCCTGTGATTGGTGGGTAGAACGTAATTAGATATTGGGTGGGTCTTTTAGCTTTGAACTATGTTTCAATCCTTATATGTGGGGGGACCCAAAAAACCCCGGAATTATGTTTTGGAAGGCGGACCCCTAGTAGCACAGGTTTCTCCTGCTAGGTAAGTGTTCTAGGAACCCATTGGCAACAGTGTACCAGCTAGCGTTTTTTGAGAGGCTGTGTTCAACTTCAGGGAGTTTTTTTATTAGGAGATTGTTTCAATGCATTTGTCCATTTCATGATGGGCGATTTATGAGTGCACCTGTCCACACTATTCTGAATGTTCAGCAGTTTTGGACCTAAAACGGCATGAACCCCGTGCCCCACCCTCCCTATTCACCCGATCTCACTCTGAGCGACTTTTTTGTTGTTGTTTCCCAAATGAAAAAAGTTCTCAAAGGTAAATATTTTGCTAATGTGGAAGAAGTGAAATAAAAAGCGGCAGAAGCACCGAAAGGCATCAAAACTGACAAGTTCAAAAACTGTTTTGAGTGGTAGAAAAAGCATCCTGATAGGTGTATTGCCTCACAGAGTACTTTGAAATTCTGAAGGTGACTGAAGTTTACACATGTAAGAATAAATACACAATTTTAAAATAAATTAATTCCAGGTTCCTTTGGGTCCCCCTCCCCCGTATTGTCCAGTTGCAAGGTTGTGGTGAAGTTCTGGTTATACCTAGTTGATGTCTCTATCTTCCACATTTCTATACATAACTCTAGTTCTGGTTATACCTAGTTGATGTCTCTATCTACCACATTTCTATACATAACTCTAAGTACAGTAATCCCATCCCCTATTATTTGCTTAACCCCAAGGAAATCTCTGAATGGACTTGTTCTGCCAGGGTTCTTTGGTTATGGAGAATGCCTCATTCAGCTCTGGAGTTGTTTCCTAACACACTAAATCAGGGTATCATTATGGACTTACTCTATTAGCACTGGTTGACATGACAAACTTGCCCTTAGAGAGAAACACAATCCTATAAACTCAGGAGGGTATCTGGGTTGCACCCCACTTACATAGTAGTCATCATTAAACCGGTGATAATACAGCTAAGAAGCCACCTAGTAATATTAATTAGCCATAGTGAAAAAAGAATCTGGTTTCTGACTGGAATTTAATTAGCCTTTCTATAATCCTCAAAATGGTCAGGGCTCAGGAATGATCTCCAAAGTTTAGTTCTTAGCTTACAAGGTAATCTAACTTATAAATGTAAGCAAGTACAGCAAGATTTCTCCTGAACATGTTAGTCTATGATCTGTCAAAAAGAGTGCAATTCCATCATGAGAAACCTTTTTATTTATTTATTTTTTTTTTTTTTGAGGCTTTTCAGCCTTTAAGAGATTCTTCATCAGAATTTAGCAGAGAAGAGTGAAATGATGACAAGAATGCCTGAGTAACAGCAAGGGAAGATGCTTGAGGGAGCAAGATTCTTTATAACATTTGCATTTGCTGTTATGTAATTAGAAAATGCCTCTGAATAATACTTTCCATTCACTCTGAAGTTCCTCCTCCTGACCAAAAGAGTCATGCTACTAAGGTTGCGGTAACTCATAGGTTGCTGAGGAACATAGCTGTTCAATCTCTTTCCCCTCCTGAAGATCTAGGTTCTCTGTCCCAGACTTTTTGGACTGTGTGGGTTCCATGGCTACTGACTTGCATTGTCTCCTTTCCCATCCTCCTCCGACCCAAGGAGGAGTTCCATGCACCTGGGAGATTTCTACATAGAGTCCCAGGGGATTTCATGGTCTTTGAAAACAATCATTCAGAGGACTCCTCCATTTTGAGTTCTCCATCTCTGGCTCAGGGTAGGTGAGTCTCCAAGTTCAGATTAGAATGAAGGCGAAGTCTGAGTGCCAGGGTAAAATATTAGAGTCAAACCAGCAATTCTTAGGGTGAAATGAATGGAGTATAATCTGCATGGCCTTAAATAGGACTCAGTTTTAGACAGTGGTGGCATTTTTATAAATAATAAAATAGTAGAAAATGAAATAGAAGTAGAAAGTGAAAAATAACAAGATGTTATCTATGATTATAGTACAATAAAATAGAATATTGCACTGTAGTGATAAATATTAACTATTTCTTCTGAAATGGTCTTATCCTGGCACGCGGGGTCATTCATAAATATTTAGGAAGGCTGTCCTTAAACTACTTGACTTCTCACTTATTTATAGCACAATCAGAGAGCTTTTCCTATGTCCACACTCTTTCCCGATAGTTTTCACTTTTTTTTCAGTTGGATTATTTCTACTTTGTCAAAACAAAGCATTTACATAAAATCCTCCCATCCTCTCTCTTTGTTTTGGTCTCAGAACTATTTAATGTATTCAGTTCTTATCATAAGACCTTTAGTTAGCTTCTCCAGTTACCCGTTGGCTGGAAAATTCATCCGTTAGTAGATTTATCAAGAAGGGCCTGTAAGTAGAGTATTCTCTGAGTTCTTGAAGATTTAAATGGGTTTTTCTATAGCCTTGATACTTGCAAAAAAACAAAAAAAGCTTGAGTAGACATAAGATCACTGAGCTTATGCTTTCTCACCTCAAGTTTTTAAAAAATATAGCTTCAGTGTTGTCTGGCATACATGTTGTTATCAGGAAGTCTGATCCCAACCTGATTTTTTTTTTCCTTTGTAAATTACATGATCTTTTCTGCCTGGATTTTTTCTTTTATTTTTAAAGTCTTACTAATTTTAGTAAAGTATGGCTTATAGTTGACAATAGTGCATATTGTAGGCATTTTTCAAAATGTAGATTCAAATCTTTTATTTTTAGAAAGCTGTCTTGGATTGCAGTTTTAAGTATGTGCAAATTAAATATATGTTGGATCTTCTATGTAATTTTTTCTCTCATCCTTTTTTAATCTTTTTTGTTTGTTTTGTTAGCTATTTCTCTCTTCAGTGTCCCTGATTACATTTCCATTCATCTCTTTTCCTTTGGTTAGCTTGTAATTTTGTCTTAATTTCTGAGATGATTTTTTTTTTTTTTTGAGTTGGAGTCTCACTCTGTCACCCAGACTGGAGTGCAGTGGCCGCTCCCGGCCACTGCAGCCTCGACCTGCTGGGCTCCAGCGATCCTTCCGCCTCAGCCTTCCAAGTAGCCGGAAATACAGGCATGCACTACCACGACCGGTTGATTTTTTGATTTATTGTAGAGATGAGGTCTCGCTCTCCAGGCGGGTCTTGAACCCGTGGGCTCAGGCAATCCACTCACCTCAGCCGATTTTTTTTTTTAAGTTCAATTTCTTTTCTGAGTTTGATCAACTGTTTCATATCTTCGTTTTCTGTTTATTTCTTCACTGTGTGTTGAATATCTAATATCTAATTTGAGATCTTCCTTCAACTTTTTTGTATCTTTCTGAATAAGCATTATAGGTGTCATAGGTGTTTCTGGTAGACAGGAAGAGGAATTTGGGTAACTTACTAGGTTTCTGTGATGGTAAATTTTATGAGTCAACTTGATTGTGCCATGGGATGCCCAGATATAGTTAAATATTATTTCTGGATATGTCTTTGTCAGTGTTTCCAGAAGAGATTAGCATTCGAATCGGTAGACTGAATAAAGTTGATGGACCCCCAATGTGGGTAGGCATCATCTAATACATTGAGGGCCTGAATAGAACACAAAGCAGAGGAAGGGGAAATCAGTTGTCTACTTGATTGCATGAGCTGGGACATTGATCTTCTTTTTCCCTTGGTACTCCTCGTTATCAGGTCTTCAGATCCAGACTATACAACATTGGCTCTCTGGCTCTCAGGTCTTCAAAATGTACCCCCAACTTTTCTGGGTTTCTAGCTTACTGCCTATAGATCATGGGGCTTCTTGGCCTCCACAATCTCATGATCTAATCCTTATAATAAATAACTTTATATATTACTCCTGTTGGTTCTATTTCTCTGGAGAACCCTGGCTAATATAGTTTCTTAGTCTAAAAGACTGCTGATGCCATGAAATAATATTTCTTTAATAGATTATGTTTTTTGGGGTGAGGCAGGCATGGGAAATTTGGTATTTTGAAAATTTTTATTTTACTTGTTTGTTTCCAGCAATTGCTTCCTTTTTATCTCTTACCATCATACTCTCAAAGGCTGCCACCCTCTTCCAAGTCTACCTCTCATCTAGAATCTGTGGCTTCCCAGCACCATCCTCTCTGGTCAGGCACACTTTCAGTAACTTACCTTCAGATCCTTCATGGCCAGGACTCTGTTTTCATGGTCAGATCTGTTTTCAGTATTTCTCCACTCAGGATGTACTCTTTTGGGAGTGATTGTGTCAATGTTCTACCACTGAAAGTCTCTTGTCTCCCTCTCCTATTTTGGCACAGTCAGTATCTGCCTGACTCTCCACTCCAGTGTGAATTTCAAAAGCTGGCTCAGATGGTCTGGGATGTTTATTTTCCCATTTTCATAAAAGTAAAGTTTGTACGTAATGTACTTGGCCTTATGGTGTGCCAGAAGAATAAGTTCTGGGTAACTTGATTTGCCTCCTTTTTGATGTCTATGATTTTGTAGTGTCATGATATTGGCTTTAGTGAGCCTCCAGGAGAACTTGGCAGTCCAAAAGTAGCCTTGGGACTGGAGACTTCTATAAGAATGACAAAGGGAAGAGAGTCATAATACTTTAATTAGCACATACTATGCCTGTCATTTATTATCACATCCCCAAGTGTCTTGAGTAGGACCTGGCCCAAGATGGATATTCATTAAGTTTTGATGCATTAAAGTAAAACAATCACCATATATATATATATATGTGTGTGTATGTGTGTGTGTGTGTGTGTGTGTGTGTGTGTGTGTGTGTGTGATTGTGTGTATTACATATGTTATGATATCTGATTCTACATGGTGCTATTATCACCAGTTTATAGAGGGGGAATCCATTTTAAGGAAGGGTAATTAATTTCTCTTGGTCAAACAGCTAATAAATAATGAAACAAGAGTTTGAGCCCAGACCTCTCTGACCTCAAACTGCACATTCTTTCATTTATACTAAGCTACTTTGGAGACTTAGGAAAGAAATTCAGAATAAAAATTAGGGAGGGAGGCTTGGGAATGCACACTAAGGGGGGAAAAAAGGGAGTGAGTGAAAAGGGACAAGAGCTCTAAAGACAGCAACACAGATAAAATTAATCAGGAGAGAATTACTCGTTTCTTCATCTTAACTTTTTATTTATGCCAGAAAGGGGGATACTGCAGGAAGGGTGGAGTTGCTGCTACATTATTTGTTGATGTGGTAACATATTAAGTCAATCTTATTTAAAGTCTGTAAACTCCTAGATTGCTTCATCACACATGCCTTGAATGAACAACCATTCTCTGAAGACCATATCAAAGGTAGAAATGAACCAGGGGAAGAAATGAGAACTGCAATTGGCAAAAAGTTATTGAAAGGCATGTCAAGCTCAAACCAGATGATACCAGAAATTGTAACTACGGTATCTTGTCTTTGCTATGTCCTTTACAGTTAAAAAACATTTTTTGCATAAATCATCCCTGTCAATACATCTCTAAAAGAGGAGGGATGAATATTATTAACATAATTTTAAATAGAGGGAAACTCAAGTTTAGAGAAGTTCAGTAGAAGGCAAAGTTGTGGCTAGACTCTAGATGTTTTAGTACCGCAAGCAGGACTTTCTCCAAAGAGAGGTACATTTAAACACAGGCTGACATGAGCAATAAAAATTTCTTTCACCACTTTAGTAACAAACTTGACTTTTCAAAAGTTTGGTCGGTCTTTGTGATCCTCTTTGGATGAACAATCTTCCCTCTTGCTTGAGAGAATCCCTATTTATACTTTGTAATATTATCCATTTCCTGAAAGAAGATGTTCAATAAGAATAAAAATAAATAGATTAATGTTACTTTCACTCTTAAAGATAATAATGTCAATATGATTTGATTTGTTAATTATGAACACTGTGCTTGCAAAGATAATGATGAGAGTAAATCTAAACGTACAAATAGTTTTACTACTCATGGTGATCTAGATACTGTTCAAACTGTTTGCCTCCAATATAATGATCAGTTACTTTCTTAGACCACACTAGACTTTGTAGATCAAACTGGCAGTCATAATAACAGCACATAATTGTGTATTTCTATGGCTCTCGCCTTCATCTGCTGTTAAAGTTATAGGACTTTAACTTGCCTCTATAAGACACCGTGCCTCTATTCCTTACAGTTTTGAAAAATACCTTTGATGTATCCACAAATGCATTTTTTGGGGGTCTCTAATCCCCGTGAAGCAGCCAAGGGGCACTAGACTTTTGGATGTGAGACAAAGGTGTTTCAGCTCATGGTGATGCTTGAGTTTCTCGGTGATTGATGCTTGCGCTCCAGGGTGTTGGTGTCTCTTTGCCTGGGGTAGTTGCTAGGAGCTCCAAAGAGCACAAAAAACCTAAAGTAGCTGAGTCCATCTCCCTGAACTTCATGCTACAACGTTCCAAAGCAAGGCTTCTTGAAGCTCCCAGTCTTCCAATGTTTCAAGTGAAAGATCTCTTTCTGTTTTTGCTCACAAGTACATTCCAGATGGCCCAGGAATGGGTCCCTGGGAACTGGGTTAGAGGGCGTTTTCAGGCCAGATACCTATCCACTGGTGCCCAGATCACCCCTTTTCACTGATTATGAGACATTGCTCTCATCCAAGCCTTTTTCTTTCCTTATAGTCAGTTGTTTGTCAAGAAGTTCCTCAGATCCTCCTGCAAACACCCTCCTGGAGCCCCCACTTTCCCAGCTGTGTTTGATTGTTCTCCTTTTTCAGAGGAGCCTTTTGTTTTATTTGGGAATTATCAAATCCTAAAGTGAACATATGTCAGTCTCATGCTGGACCTTTGAACCAGAACATTTTTAAAAAGTCACATTTATACAATTTTCTCATTCTTCCTTTGTAGTAGCTCCCTACTAACAACTATAAACTTATCAGACTTATCATTATTTAGCTCCCTCAGTTATTAAAAAATTAAGTTTTTACTACCCCTGAAATTTCAGCTTAGGGAGTTCAGTGGTTAGTGTATGACTGCACTAGGGGAACAAAAGGCACCTTTCCAATTAGAGTTAATAGTGGGATAACTTCAGACACACAAAGGGAGAAAAAGGCACTTATGAGTCATGGGGAGTTCAAAAGGAAAGTGTTGAGGTGGAATCACAAAGCATCATGGGAAGTGCTATTCAAGCTACCATGTCAAAAAGGCTGATTAACAGCAGTTCCAAGTCAGCCTGATCACCAGGGAGTCTTACTGATAAAATTATTTCCCCTCCAGAGAGAATCTCCCTGAACTGAATAAATGTTTCACTTCTGAATAGGATTTATAAAGAGACAGGGGGATGGTGGTGGCAAGAATAAAAAGCTATATGCGTTGAGTGATCTGAAATGTGCGACCTGATGTTGTTTATCAGTCTTCACAACTTCAGTGAAATAAAAATGTATACTTTTTAAAAGTTGTTGGAAGGCCAAAATTACAAGTGACTTTGTACAGAGATATAATTAATAATGCTCTATTATGAGAAAAGGTAATTCTATATTATGTAAAAATATGATTTTGCTAATTCTATTTTAATGTTAATATTGTCTATTGATGAAGCTTTGAGTGGCTTAATGTTTGCAATAATTAAACAGTAATTTGAATTTCTTGTGTTTCTTCTCTCTCAGATTCACTTGTTTGAATATTTTATGTTACCTTATCTCTTTTAAATAAGTTTTTGGTGTTTTTTTCTTTTTTTCTCAAAACAAGTAAGCAGTGTGTGGTACATATAGCAAATCACAAGAAAAATGTACAGTGACGAAGAAGGGTATTTATGTGCAACATAGGAGCATATTATTAAAAAGGGCAATATGCTGTTCCTGAATACTATAAATATGTCATCACACTAATGAAATGATAATGAGGCATTTGTGACTGCCTATTTGTTACCATGGTAACAAATGATGACATCATAAACATAAATGACTGACATAATTGTGGGCAACAGCTGGACAATGAAGAAAGAAGTCTCATATATATCTAAGGATTTCTGACTGCAGCAGCTGAAATAACATTTGCAAAATTAAATGTGGTAAGCTTTTTTAGAAGGAAATCTAATGATAGTGAATGTCTACAGGTAAAATAAAGGACCTTCTCAAGTCTTTATTGGATGTGAAATTCTTCTACCTAGACATGCCATCTTACATAAACAGAGTTTTGCCATGAAATCCAAGTAGAAAGCTGTAGCTGATCTCATGGGACACCTAAGTTTAAGGGTTGTCTAGAGAAAGAGCTAGAAATATTGAGCAGGAGCTGAGAAGATCACTGTGAATAAGATGGTAAAAGAGATTCTATGGGTCTCAGCCATCAGACAGTTGCACAAGTCAGGTGTTCACCAATGTGACTTTCCTGCTGAGGGCAGTAGGCTATAGACATATGAGGGGGGATCCTAAAAAAACCAGAATCCATTTATAAAAATTGTGTATTCATTCTTACATGTTTAAACCTCAGACACCTTCAAAGTACTCTCTGTTTGATACAATAAACCTATCAAGATGCTTTTTACACTGCTCAAAACTGTTTTTGAACTTGTCAGTTTTGATGCCTTTCAGTGCTTCTGCCATTTTTTTGTTTCACCTCTTTCACATCAGCAAAACGTTTTCCTTGAGCACTATTTTCATCCAGGGAAACCAAAGAAAGTTGCTCAAGGTGACATCCGGTGAATAGGGAGCGTGGGGCAAGGGGATCATGTCATTTTTGGTCAAAAACTGACTGAATGCTCAGTGGGGTGTGGGCAGATATACTCGTAAATCACCTATCAAACACTCACTGAAGCTGAACGCAGTCTCTCTCACTAGCTGGGTACACTGATGCTGATGAGTTCCTAGAACACCCACCTAGTGGGGGAAGCCTGTACTACAAGGAGCCTGGCCTCCAAAAAATAATTCTGGTTTGTTTTGGGGTTCCCCTCTTAGAATGGAATCTGGCTGAAAGGAGAGTATGTTTCAGCAGGACAGCTGGAAAAGAAGACAAGGAACTACAAAGCAAGAGAGCGGAGAGGAAATGGACTTCAACCTCAGCTGGGTTTCATCTCTTTTTGGTGTCTAAGAGTTCATTTGAACACTGATGTTTGAATGTTCTATATTGTTAGACTTTTCTTTCAAGCTCAAGGTCACTTGGCCTCACTTCAAAATCTTTACCAGTTGTTTCTTGAACTCTCAGAGAGTGTCGCTGGGCTCAGGAATAAATGTGCTCATGTTCTTCTAGAAACTCCAAAGGGTCGAAAATAGTCCAAAGTAGGTATAGATATCATACCACCTTATGTGGCCCATCTCTTTCCCTTTTGTCTCTTTGGTACTCATGCATAGACCTCTCCCCATGTACTCTAGGAAAAACATCCATCCTACGAATTGACTAATGTGTAGAGATGCAGGCCTGAGGGAGTGAGGGTGGTGGGGTGGGGTTGGCCCTGGATCCACAAACTCTCGTTTTGTTTAAGCATTGTGCCTCATAGCTGAACTCTGTGGCTACTTTGGTATGTCATGCTTCATCATCAAAGCAATTGATTTTTTTTTTCCTAGCCCCAAATCATATCTCCAGCCTAAGGTTAAAGTTCCTGTTGCTTATTCTTGGAAAACACAATATTTATCTTTCATGGTCTGGTCTTAGATTGAAGCAACCACCTGGACCCTAACCTCACTGCTGCCCCTGGATGCTGCTTCATATATCTTGCTAAATAGCTTTCTTCTTGTACAGAGCACAAAGTAACCCCCTTGCCTACTATGAACCTGATGCTTTCAAAGATTTCTTCATCCTACTCTCCGCTCCCAGTTTTTCAAAGTTAGTTTAGCTGACCCTTTCATTTTTAGAAATCATCCTACCTCAGCCTTCATATTAGAAATGCATCTTAGGCTTCTTTTTTTAAAAAATTTTCTTCTCTTTTTTTCATGTACAGATATTTATTTATTTATTTATTTATTTATTATTTTGTTTTTAGTTGGAGTCTCACTCTGTCACCCAAACTGGAGTGCAGTGGCCGCTCCCGGCCACCGCAGCCTCGACCTGCTGGGCTGCGGCGATC
>NW_007255537.1:74555-74877 GCF_000164805.1 Carlito syrichta
TCTACAGGGTGCCTGAATGAAACGTCATTGTACACCTAACCCTTAACTGTACCCCACAAAACCATAATAAAAAATATTGATTAATGAAAAAAAAATATGCTGATTAACTTCCATTAAAATAATTTCATCATCAAAAAAAAAAATATCTAAACACAGATAAAGTGAAATTTGTCCTGGATTATTGTCTCCCCATTCCAATCTTCTCTATAGCCAATATTATTATTATTAGACTATACCATATGAAATTGCTACTAGTTTGCCATTTTTAGCCTATACAAAGCCAATTTCATAGGTTTAACTTGATAGATTGATACGTATCCTT
>NW_007255537.1:74927-96927 GCF_000164805.1 Carlito syrichta
TCACCTCAGCCTCCCAAAGGCACGGGATTACAGGCTGAGCCACCGAGCCTGGCTATGTACAGATATTTAATTTGAATGACTCAACTCCCGCCCCCCCAATAACTTAATTAGACTTGCAGATGTAACAGTAGAATAAAATAGAGTCCAGCTAGGTCTTAGACCAAGTGTTTCCATTTCACTTTTCCAAACTTTTTTAAGGAATGTATTTTGGGCTTCTTACCTTGGACTAACATGTTCCTCCCCTGGGGGAGGCACACATTCAAGTTCCCATTCACATTATTTCTTCTCAAGTGAGTGATTATGGAATTACTCCAAACTGATTGCAATTGACATTTTCCCCTCTGTCAGGTACCTTCAAACGCAAACTTGGAATTTTCTGCCTTATCCTTAAGTATTTCCTAAACCAAGGACTTTTTAACCATATGGATTTCATGAACTTGCAAGTCATAGAATCCCTTGAGAATTATGAATTATCTCCTTAGAAGAATATACATACCCTCACATTTGATTCGACAAACTTCCACCTGAAGTCCTTCCTTGGTTTCCACATTAATCACCCCTGGATTGGATCTTTCTCAGAATTTAGAGTTTAATGTAGACTTCTCTGTTCCTTGTCCATCAGAATCACCACTCATCCAAGGACAGTGTGGCGTGTAGGGTAGGTCTTCCTTTACATTGATTGGGTAGACTACACACTTCTAGACCAAATATCCATGGAAAGGAAAAAAAAATGGTCACAGTGATATACTGGATTATCTTAATTATTCTGTTGTAGCAGCTAATAAACAAATTATTGTATATAAACAAGTTTGCCCTGGGTAAGGTCTAGTGACAATGTGTAAATAAAAATGTTGCTACGTTTCTATTAGTTTAAATTTCAAACACATATGTATAAATGGGAGCAAGTTTAAGTAGCATTTTTATATGCTGATAACTCTAAGCAAAGTCTATGCTCAGTGCAACATTAGGGTATCTGTAGAATCATAATTTATGAATTTGCTAGTTTTTCTTTCTTGCTTTTTTCACTTGGAACTTGGAGTCAACTAGTTTCCTTGTTACAGACACCAGTGAACATTTGTACTCAGTGAAGTCAAATCCTAGTATAGATTGATCTCACACTCTGAGCTCCACTGGGGTTGATTTGTGAATTCTGGCCCAAGCTGTAAAGTGTATTCAACCAGAGTGGATTACAGTCAAGTGCAACTGGATATTCCTTCTTTCTGAGTCATTTCTGGGAATAAAATCTAAAAATTTATTAAATAGCTCTTAATTTTGAATAGCAATTCAAAATAAATCATTAAGCCTAAGTAACAATGTTTATTGATGAGTTTGGGGGAAAAGCCCAATCTTGTTTAGGTCTTCAAATTTTCTCAGAAATGTCTATATTATCAGAAAAATTCTACTGCTCCTCCACTGGACCCTAACATATTGAAACGTCAGTGGCCTAGCCACTGAATTCATTTATAGTCTGAGGCACCAGCTGACAGCTGGCTTCTGGCCAAGACACTAGAGAGGAAATTTCAGGAGTTTCTTACTGTTTCTCTTCTCTCTGTGACTGGTCGATTGGGTTTCATAAAATCATGATGTGTTGGGTGGATTCTTAAAACACTGTTGTCTAACCCCTCATTTTACAGCTGTGAAAATAGAGGCTTGATGTAGTTAAATGTCTTGTCTAAAATTGTATAGCTTACTGGTGAGTGAGTCTGGGTTCAAATTTGTTTCTGATTACACATTCATTACCTTATTCTGAATGAATCACACTTTCAGCTTCTCTTCCCTTTCCTTTGATTTTGTTCATTACCACCCTCTGTCCCTAAACAGATTAAAACCTGGCTTTCCTTTTAATACATTTTTTCCAGCATGAAGAGAGTGCATAAAAAAATATCTACCCCATGTCTACATAGCTAAGATATTCTCTGATAGTCTAAGTTTGCACTTTATCTTTAGAATTTTTGTTGCAATTATTTTTCTATTTGTGCATGTATAGGAATAAACAGAATGGTAACTTAAAGAAGCTAAATCAGGAGTATTTCAATTAAATAAAACATTTAAAAAATCTGCAATTTTCCAACTTTCATTATTACTAAAAAAATCATCTGCAGAGTCCTGTGAATAATTATATCTACGAGGTTAACTAAGTGCTAGATGACCAAAGTGACACACACACACACACACACACACACACACACACACACACACACACACACAAATGCTTTCACAGGCTGCCAAAGCCTGCGGAGCCCCAGCAGGCATGTGTGGCTCCCTCCTTTGGAAAATATGTTTCAGCCAGTGATGAAAATCTAAACCACACAAACCACTTGGTTTTTAAAAGAACAAGTTTTGAGAAACTATATTTTGGAAAAAAGCCTCAATTTTTCATTCACAACAAAATTCCCCAAAGAATTTTTTTTAAATTATAAGGAATACTGAGGATAGCATGAATAAAGAAGGGCTTAAAAAAGGAAAAAGAAAAACCTAGAGGAATCATGAAAGACTCTATTGCCCAAGAAACAGATCTGCTGTAGTCTCCTTTCCCATTTCCCACCTCGAAACTTCTTTTCACAAAGCCCTCTGCTGCAGCTTTGTCTTTCAAAGCTCCCTGAAAACTTTATTCCTAGAGCTTGAGCTCCAGAACTCCATGAAAAGAAAATTTCTTCTGGAAAAGACAACACTAGGCTGCATACTAATATTAACTGATTTTAAACCCTCTTTGAGCATAGCTTCTCCTGAGTTTCAGCTTTCTTCTATATAAAATGAGGTTATACCTGTCTCCTGCCTAAGAGCATTATTAGGGTCACAAATGTGATAACAAATGAAAGCATACTTAATAAATCATCAAGTGCTATTCATTCATAAGGATAAGCTTATACATAATTTTATTATTCTCATCTTAGAATATATTATTTTGAAAGGTTAACTGAAACAAAATCAACTACAGTTTGGATCTGTTCTATTCCAGCAATTGTTTGTGAATGCTTTTCTTTTTTTATTTTATGCAAACATTAAATCATAAAAAATATTTTAAATCAGTTTTTATCCAATTTTAACATCTAAGGGCAATAAAAAACCTGAAGACTCACTGGGAAATGTAAAAATGTGGTACATGAAAGACAAAGTCTATACTTTAAAATTATTGCAATGAAGTATTGTTATAGTGTTATGTATATTTGTTCACATCTACTTGATGCCCGTAAAATTTTAAAATAAACCATTCAGACATATATCCATTTCATAGCACTTGTTCAACACTGGGTTAAACCTTCCTTTAAAGGTCAAAAATAGAGAGGAAGATGAGATCCTGAATGCAAAGAATCTGCTCAGCTTATCAGAGGATACATACTGAGTTGTCACCCCTACAAAATGGTAAAGTCCCCAGATCTTGTAGTTCATTCTCCTATAAATAGTATAGGTATGATTAGCAGAGTCAAAAGGCAAATCATATTATGTCCTATGTCCAGGTCAATAATTATACAGGCAAAAGATGGAGAAGACTGTGGAAACCTACAGAAGGATAATATGCATGAATGACAGAGGTTGAATCAGGTTGTTCAGCAAAACATCCACTGCAAGCAAAGCCAAGTGACTGTGCATTGGCACATTCTACTTCATACCCATGTTTCTTCCCCAAATAGCTATCACGTTGCCTCAAAACAGTTCTTATTTCCCAGAGGTGAAGTTTTATTTTGAACCACAATAATTTGCACATTCAGAGTCTGTTGAGCATTTTCTAATCTACCCAGAGGATGCTCGGGAAACTTTGCATTGACTCACAAGTTTTCCCAAGGTCAAGAACTCATTCCCAAGGTCAAGAATGTTTGCAATCTGGCATACTTGATCAATTTTCCAGCTTTCCTATGGTTGGTTAAGGTCTAATTTAGCTGGTTCTTGGTTTTCCCTGGTTAGCATCCCAAGTCAATTACAGACAGCATTCAATATAATTATACCCTCCCATTAAATAACTGGTTTTTTTCTTTTTTGTTTCCGGCCACTTTTTGAAAGTGAACTGTGTATTGACATTTAAAATTGAGTTGGGAAGAGTGCATGCTTACAGCTGTTCCCTACTTTGGTATGGATTTCTTTTAATTCTTTTTTTCCTTAAGCATTACTCAACTTCAGTGGTAAAGATAGAATTAGCAAATGTTTTTAGAAATTGTGAAGCTAAGACCTTAAAATATGTTCCATCAAGCCCAAAGAACACCGCCCCCAGAGATGGGAAAGATGTCCTTGCTTTTTTGGAAATGTACTATGTATTATTTATGCTATCTATATATCTGTCGTAGCCATCACCAGGGTGAGTATCCTGAAAGCTCACAGAAAGCAGCATGACTGAACTGGAAGGAATTTGAGAGTTTATCTGGTCCAACTTCTCAGATTGGAAATGGAGGCTCAGATAAGTGTTTGGGCCAAAAATTCAACACTTTGTGGCAGATAAAGAACATGAACCCAGGTTTCCAGTTTCTGGCCCTATAATTCACTAAACCACTCCTAATTGAAGAAGAGATGGAGAGATTATAAGAGATTCATCTGGTGCTTTACACTGACTCTGACAATTCAACATTAAATTATTTCTCTGTGTAGCAGATGCTGTTGGCACCTCATCCAAATTTCTTCAGCACTCACAGTTCCCACATGCTGTGCTACCAGTTTCCTTCTGGAAACATCTACAACTCTTGACCTGAGGGCTTTCAGGAGATGCTCTAGGAGTAGGCCTCTATCATTGATGGCTTGATAAATTGTCTTTGAGAGTAGAACAACTCTGAGGCAAGTTCCATGCCATCTCCCAGATGTCCCCAAGAATGCTGACCCCCAGGTGCTTATAGCAGTGACCTGCTCATTAGTATACTCTCTTGGTCTTCCTTCTCTTTGCTTTCTCGCTTCCATACCCCCTGGAGTAGGCAGAATAATATCCCCCAAAGATGTCTACAACCAAATCCCTGGAATTTGTGAATGTGTTAGCTTACGTGACAAAAGCGACTTTGCAGATGCGATTAAGGTTATGGTATGTGAGATGGGGATATTATCCTGGATTACGAGGTGGACCCAATCTACTCTCATGGGTCTTTCAAAGCTGAGAACCTCTTCTGGCTGGTGAGAGAGAGATGTGATAACAGAAAAAAGGTCAGAGAGATACAATGTTATTGGCTTTGAAGATGGAGGAAGAGGCCATAGCCAATAAATGCAGATGGCCTTTAGAAGCTGGAAAAGGCAAAGCCTGTCTATACCTTCATTCTAGCTCAGTAAGATTTGTGTTGGATATACAGGACCATGAAATAATAAATGTGTGTTGTTTTAAGCCAGTAAATTTGTGATACTTTGTTATGGCAACAATAGAAAGTCAGTTCTCTCCTTATTTTGGAATTACCTCTGAAATAAACTGTTTGCATTCAAATCCTTGTGTCAGGGTTTGTTTCTTGGGCAATGCATTCCACAGGGTACTATATAGAGTCCTCTACTGCTACCAATAACTGCACTAAAGAGAGATAACATAACTGAAGTGCTTCATGGAAGGGTGAAGAATATACAGCACTTCCAGTGTTTCAATAAGTATTTGTATGAATAGTGATGCTAAAATAATTTTTGAAATCCATTTTTAAGTTTGCATAAATGTACGTTCATACCATCTTAATTTCCGGAGGCAAATTGGAAAGACAAAGCAGTGGTTCTTTGTTTTTTCTTTGGTCATTGATTTCATTTTTCCTACTTCTGAGTGCTTAAGAACAGTGGGAGAAGATAAATCCTCCCTTCTTCCAACCAACAGTCAAACTTTCTTGCCTTCATTCTAATTGATTCTATTCTATTAACTTGCCCGCTCTTAAATTAATTGCCTTGACTCTGAGAAAGTCAATCACTGTCCAGATTTTTTTTTAGTAGAGAGAGATTTATTAGGAAGAAGAAGCAGTATACTCCAGAGAATTAGAAGCAGGCTGGAGGGTGAGAGAGACTCAAGAGCCCACTGACCAGATTATCTAAGCAATTCTTAGATACTTTCCTGATGTTCTTTACAATCCTTTATTCTCTTTTGCACTTCCTCTCTCTTGATTCTTTTGGCTCTTTTACCTCTTTCTTCCCCCTCCCATTCATTAGAACACATGAAAATGTTAGTGATGATGGTGGTGGATGTTTGTAGGTTAATTGTCTATTTGTCTCTCCTCTTCCCCTTTCCTGGTGACACCTAGGTTTTTTTTTTCTTTTTTTGGTTGCTTAGCAGTCACAACTTTGGGTAGGATTTACTCCACCAATCAATCCAGGGTGAACCTGGATCAGCTCTAGGTTGACAGTGTAATGTCACCACAAAGACTGCAGTTTCAGTTCAGAAATTTCTGTATATAACTCAGAGTAAGCTGGTCAGTGATTGACTTTCTCATGGTCAAGGCAATTGGCTCAAGAGTGGGCAAGTGAATAGAGTAAAATGAATTAGACTGAAGGTCAGAATATTTGACTGTTGCTTGGGAGAAGGGAGGGTCTATCTTCTTCCAGAAAATGTAATGTGAGGTTGTATAAACTGCTACAGCTATGAATGCTAACATGAGACCTGAGAGGGGAGCTTACACATGAAAGTCAGAAAAACCCATGAGGACTGATGAGAAAAGGCCTCCACCATGATCTCATCCTTCAGCCTCATTGATCAGTTGTCTGAGGAAGAAAAATTTGAGCCCTGGATTTTAGATGTAAGAGACCTGAACAATACATTGCTATTGACTGGCAGTAGGATGACTGTCCCAAAAGACCTTTGGGAAGGGAAATGCTCTCAGTGGGCAGAACTTGGAACAACACATCCTGTCATTCTCTCTGCCTCCTAGATGACTAAATGGCGAGAGGGGTACATATCTACATTGCTTATGGTTAACTATACAATACAGTAAGGGACTTGAAAAGAACAAGAATGGACAGTAATAAAAAAGAATCCTCTAGAAGATGGATATTTTTGAATAGGAACTGAATACGAAGATATTTGTGTCCCATGTGAACACCTCTACTGCTGTAACCTAGTCCAACCCTTCGTGGTCTCTTGCCTGGGTTATTGCAATGCCTCTTAACTGGGATTCTTGCTTCTGCTCTTTCCCCCATAGTATCGATTTTCAACATGGTAGCAAAGTGAGTCTGTCAGAATATGTCAACCCTTTGCTCAAAACCTTGATATGACTACCCATCTCACTGGAAGTAAAGACACAGTTTTTGCAATGAGCTACAAAGCCTTGCAGATCTTGGCTCCCACCTCCCTTCCCTCCTCTCTGACTTCAACTTCCTCTAATTCACTCCGCTTCAGCCACGACTTGCTTTCCTTCCAACTCGCCATGCTCACCAGGAATGTTATTTTTTCAGCAATCCTATGGTTCACTCCTTCACTTCAATGTGTTCAAATGTTGCCTTTTCTTTCAGCTTTTTCTCCATCTCTCTATTTAACATTGCATGTCCCTTTCCAGCTGGAAGCTCCCTTCAGCTCTTCCAGGTTTTATTTTTCTCCATAGCACATACCACCTTCTATGGTAGTATATCTTTCATTCACATTACTTTATTTACTGATTCCCTGCATTCTCTCTGTCACCCCTCACTGAACTATAAGTTTTACAAGGGAAGTTTTAAAAGAAATTAATATATTTACTTCTCATGGTAGTTTTAGGCTTACAAAAAAATTGAGCGACAAAGCTGTCTCACTTCCCTCCACAGTGCAGTTCCTCTTATATTAATATCATGCGTAAGTGTGGTACATTTTTTGTAATTGATGAGCCAATATCGATATATTATACTAAAGCCTGTAGTTTACATGAGAGTTTATTTTTTTGTGTTGTACATCCAGTGGGTTGTGACAGATATATAACAACATGTATCCACCATGAGAATATCACACAGAATAGATTCACTGCCCTAAAAATCCCTTAGATTTCACCTAGTCATCCCTCTCTCTGTTCTTTCCCCTCTTAACTGAACCCTGGCGACCAATGATTATTTTACTATCTTCATAGTTTTGCCTTTTCCAGAATGTTCTATAGTTGAAATCCTACAGCATGTAGCCTTTTCAAATTGTCTTTTTTTTTTTTTTTTTTTACTTAGCAGTAGGTTAAGTTCTTCCTTTTCTTTTTGTGGCTTTATATCTCATTTCCTTTAGTGCTGAATAATATTCCCTTGTCTTCCTTTAGTGCTGAATAATATTCCCTTGTTAATAGATGAGCAAACTATTGTTCATCTATTCACCTATTAAAGGACATCTTATTTGCTTCCAAGTTTTGGAAATTATGCATCATGCAGCTATAGATATTCATGTACAGGTTTTTGCGTGGACATATGTGTTCAATTCATTTGGGTAAATACCAAGAAGCACAATTGTTAGCTTGTATACTAAGAGTATGTTTAGATTTGCAAGGAATTGCCAAGCTGTCTTCCAAAGTGGATTTACCATTTGGCACTCCCACTCTGAAAGTTCCTGTTACTCCACATCCTCACCAGGATAGGTGTTGTCAGTGTTCTGAATTCTTTCCATTCTAATATGTAGTAGTATCTCATTGTTGTTTAACTTACAATTCCTTGACTGCATACAACATTGGGTATGTTTTCATATGCTAATTTGCCATCTGTGGCTCTTCTTTGGTGAGGTGTCTATGATGGTCTTTGGCCCACATTTTAATTGAGTTTTTCTTTTATTGTTGAGTTTAAAAAGTTCTCTGTGTAATTTGGATAGCAGTCTTTTCATGGATCTGTGTTTTACACAGATTTTTGCCAGGCTGTGGCTTTTCTTTTTGTTCTCTGAACTGTGCCTTTCATAGAGCAGAAGTTTTTAATTTGAATGAAGTTCAACTTCATTCAATATTTTTTTCACGGATGGTGCTTTTGGTGTAAGGGTAAAATTTTTTCATCTGCTTTATTCATTGTTTTATCCTTAGCTCTTAGAACATTTCCTGGCAGATAGTAACGTCCCAATACATACTTGTTGAATGCCAGAGTGCTGTTATCTTGGGAATTATATGCTTTCTCTCTCTCTCTCTCTCTCTCTCCTTCCAAGAGAAGTGTTCATGTGCTGCATCACCCTTGAGAAGCAACCTCAGTTCAAAGAGAATCTATAATGCATATGTGGAACATTATCTACCTGCATGAAGTTAATTGTAGCAGTTTAGAGTGTGCACATTATTTCAGGATTATAAGGTTTTAGGTTACTAACTGTCTGCAAGGTCTCTCTCTCTCAGAATAAAAATGGAATAATAAGCCTAGAAATTATGGAAAGACACAAAATATGCTATGTACACAAAATTAATACATGGATTTGTTTTTATGAAAGAGAAAGCTTTTCTCGTTTATGGGCCAGAATAAACATGCTTTTGATTTCTCTCAAAGAAGTAACCCTGTTAAATTGAATTGCTAAGTAGAGAAAGTCAAGAGAAGATATTACACCAAGGATTTAGCACTCATTTACTAAAAGCAAGAAAATGGCCTTTTTTTCTTTTTTTCTCTGGGCAAAAAAAAAAGAACTCAATAAACTTTGATTATATCATGTAGAGATAAATGTAAAAACTGATCTATAAAAATATGTAGATAGGTGAAATCAGTGATATTTATGGCAAGTAGTAGGAATGAGAAAATGTTCCTGAATTTGTTATTCTTTACTAAGATGTGAAGAACAAAAAATTCAGGTGTAATCTTTCAGAAGGAGGTAGGCCATGAGAAGTAACCTAATGAAATTTATCATCCTTATCCATCAGAGAGTTTTGAAAGCTGAGTACATTGTACTACACTAGTACTAGAATTTTAATTTATAATTTTTAGGGTTTTTTTTTTAAAGAGGAAAGTTTCTTTTGTTCCAGGTATTAAAAAGCCTTTGATTTTTTTCCCCACTCCTACCCCAACTATGAACTGACTCATGGAGCCCTGGGAGGTACTAGGATAAGACTCTAAAAAAGAAATGCCTTTTCCTGAATACTCTCAATTTACGACTTTAGAGAATGGAAGACAAAGCGGAGCAGCCCACGAGTGGCGTGACTTGTACTAGCACACACCTGAGAGAGCAAGTCTCCGTAATGCTAGTACTAGGCACCTGTTTGTGGAGCCCAAGTCCTGGCCCTGAGTGGGACTAAGTCTAGAAATGGGCTTCTAAAAGGGATATTATGCTCATGGCAGCTAGGAAGGCACACTGCTGTGTACTCTCAAGAAAAAGCTTGTTCAGCTGCAAGGTAGGTGACAGCTTCCAGCTGCTTACACCTTTGGATCCACCCTGGCTTCCCAGCCAAGGTCATAGTCTTCCCAGGCAAACCTCAGATAGTGTGTGCTCTGGAGCTCCTGTTGAGTCGGTCATGGCTTTATCATATCTGAGTCGTCATCTGAGGCTCCCTTGCCCAATCCCACTTCCTCCTCATTCTTGTTCACTGGTAAGAGATCTGCCTGGCAGTCAGAAGAATTCCTCTGCCCAATTCTGCTTCCTCCCACTTTTATTTTGCACTGGCGTATTCTCCAATAACCCATTTTCACTCTCAACTCTTTTTTGTGTCTGCTTTCCAGAAGAGCTAACTGACACAGTGTCTTTATTCATTTTTAAAGTTTAACTCTACAAACAACTGAGTTTATATTAAAAAATGGTAGAGAAGTATGCCGTATAGAGCTAGATAAACAGTATAGAGATATTCACAACTAATAGTAGCAAGTCTAGTCCTCCTCTCTGATCTCCCTAACCCCAATTCTACTTCTCACTTGAGTTCTAGACTTGGTATCCCTCTTTCTTCATATTTTTCTAGACACATACAGGTGTATACAAATTTGTATCACACAAATAGCTCCATATTACGTGTATTTCTTTTTACCAGAATTATTTTTTATTTAGCACTATGTTTTAGAGACTCTTTCCATGGCATGATAATAAAGGCACCATCATAATTTAAATAGATACATAATATGCCATTGTGTAGAATGTCATGCATGTTTCTTTCTTCTTTCACCCTTGTATATTCTTGTTTTGCTTTTCCTTTCTTTTTTTCTCTAAATGAAACAATATTGATATAGCAAATGCATTCAATAACCAAAAGTTCAAAATAAAAAGTAAATTTCACCTTTCTGTACAAATCCCACTACCCAGAGACCACGGTTTTTTGTTTTGTTTTGCTTTGATTTTGATTTTGTTTTGGTATTGTTTTTCACCAGACCAAGGCAGATTCTGAGAAGCCAAAACTTTTAATGACTTATGATGTTTGTTCTTTTGGTGGTTTTTATTATAATTTTAAATACTACCTCCCCATTTAGTTTTAATTTTTTATCAAATGATAGCTACTGTAGCTAAAAACTAAAACAGCAATAATGCCTTAAAATAAGCACTGTTATTTTAGTGGGCCTGTATGATGGATCAAAGCTTATACACATTCTCAGCACACCAACTTATATCAAAAGTCTGACGAGGCAGGATGACATCTTGGTTAGTACCATGAACTCCACAGGCCATCTGAGTTCTAATTCCAGCTTTGTTAATTCTTGATTGTACAATCTTGGGCCCTATGTGCCTCATTTCTCTCGTCTCTAAAATTAAGATAAAGTTGTACCTAGCTTGTAAGCTCTTCATGAATTAAAGGGAATAGCCTTTACTGTAAAATATATCAGGATCTGGATTTCACTGGTGGTATGTACTGACTATATGTTGACAATGTTGTCTTGAATCCTTCTCAGATAGCAGTAAAAATAAAACTAGGAGGAGCTTTCTCCCAAAGTTGTGTGGGGATTCTATTAATGAAAAAGAATATGTAAAAGTATCTGGCACATTGTAGCCACTCCATACATGCTTGTTTCTCTTTCTCAGTCCTGCTGGGAATAGATGATTGCTCTAGACATGAGGATCTTGGATAATTTTCTCCAGCATCACTAACAGTTCATGAGTTTGTTGATTGCTTAACGAATGCTCACAGGGTGCAGCAATTGTTGTATGACTCTAAAAACATCAATCTTTGACAAAGAAGAAAAACATTTTTGACTCTAGCAATGACAGAGACATGCAGAAGGAGGCAATTTTTTATATTTCAAAAGAATGACTGATTACTCATAATACATCAAAATTATGCATATGTTTTATTGACTATTTAAAAAAGAAATGTCATTTTACTTAGTTTTTGTTAGCATCATTTTTTCTTTAAAGCTGTTCTAGTGTTAAAATCAATTATAGTTGACTTTATTTAGATCTCAAGTATTTATGATTTTGATTAATTTGAAGAAAGCTCTCTAAATATGAAGAAATGTGGAGATTTAGTATAATGTTTGCATAGTTATATTTTCTACATATTCATTAGAATTAATCATAAACTTTTAGTAAGTTTTCAATTATATTCATACAATAAAAGATATATGCTGCAGTTTTAAACATTTATAATGTAACGCAGAAAGATATTTCAAATTTCTAGTTGATTGTTCATAGTAAACAGATTGGTGAATCCTGGGAGTATTGTCCATTTCATGGAAGAATTATAGCTGAAGTGAAATACCATCAGCAGCATCATAGAGCATTAATAATTTTGTGTATTTAGAAAAATAACTACAATGTGAAAAGAGTTTTAATGACTAAGGCATATCTGATGTTGATGTACAATATACTATTTGAATTTTTTTTAAAATTTCTTTAGCTGGTTGGATTTGATGAGATTGGGCAAGTCAATAGTTCACCTGGGCAAAATTGTCAAAATTCAAACTTAAGACAATTTGGACTAATCAATGGTACCGAGAAAGAAAATTAGAGCTGTTGTTGACAAAACATAGGCAGCAGGGGGCAGAAGAGAAAACTTTGAGATTTAAATAGATTCATTTTGAAAATTTTTGCCTATTTATATGTTTAAGTTCAGAGTCCAATAGCCTCTGAGAAGATGACAACTTGCAAGATTTCCCTTAGAATCAACATTGCCTAGATTTACCTTTTACAAGATGGCTCATCACTTAGTGGGCCTGCCATTTCCATTTATAGAGATAGATTATAATTCACACAATTAACATTCATTAAAAACCTAACCCCGTGTCATGTACTCTGTTGAGCACTCTTAAGAAATACAGGCACTGTTTCATCTCAGTATTCAATTTAACTTTCAAAATAACCCAAACTGGGAAAACATTGTAATATGCTCTACTGTGGGCAAACAGGGAGTAGAGAGGGAACAGCAAAAAGAGATTACCAGTTTTCACAGGTTGCTTGATGCATTGAGTTAAAATTCTGAGTTATGACTATGTGAGTTATGTATTTACCTGCATTGTGTGTGTGTGTGTGTGTGTGTGTGTGTGTGTGTGTGTGTGCGTGCGTTCTATCAACCTGCTCATGTGCATCAGTTATCACCCACATAGAACAATGCATCTCAAACATTAGCTTGAGGAGTCTGCTAAATTTTGATTCAAGAGGTCTTGAGTGGGGTCTCAGAAATTGCATCACTAACAAGTTCCAGGTGTTGCAGACACCACTGGTCTTGGTCCATACCTTGAGTATCGTGACTGCAGAAGCTTATGCATATGTTTGCATACTATTGAATTATTTTAATGGAAGACTTCAGTGGCACATTGAAGTCATTTTCTATAGTGGATAAACTGATAGATTAGCTTTTTTCCCCCTTCTTTATCATTATCCATATTTTGATGTGGATATTTTGACAAAGTAAGATAGTAAGTTCATGAGTCATTACATTTATTTTACAGATGTCAGCATTTGTATACTTTATTTGCTGAATACTAAGGAATCTCAGAAGTGAAGCTTATATTGCCCCTGCTTTGCTGATTATTACTAGTCAGTTAATAAAATGATACATTATTTGTATTTCTTCACTTTTTATAAGGTAGGCAGGAGAAAAAAATTTTATTTATATAAAGTAGAAAACCTAGTGCTATGAAATCAGTTTCAAGATGCAAATGGAGCAGTCCAAATGTACTTCTAAATAACACTTGTTTATTTGTTAACATCTTGTATTAAGCCGTTAAATGAGGTGGTTAGACATTTTGAACTCTAGTAGAAGCTTCTGACTTTCTTTATTCCCCCACCACCTCACTCCCATTTCTGCTCAACACTATCAAGAAAGAGCACCTGTGACATTGATCAAGGACAATCTGGGCTCTAAAGTCACAATCAGGTCATGATGTCAGGGAAATAGATCTTCTGGAGGAGGAAAAGTGAGACTAAATAAACCTAGGCTAGGGAACATACACTATCATGCCATTTCTCACACTGGGGATGTTGGACTTGTGAGGTGCAGCAAAATATGGTTTGAGAACAATTGCATTACTTTGAAATGGCATCACTTAAGTAATAACTTTGAGCCAATACTTTTACACATGTAAGCAGAAATGCAGGAACTGAAATAGTATGGCATGCTCAGTTACACAATTATCAGAAAGGAAATCTGGAATATATTTATATTAAATTTTTAGATTATAATTGACATAAAAATAAAATTAAGGGAACAACTCTGGTAGAGAAAAAAAAAAGAAAAAAAAACCTGAGCTCGCGGGTTCGAGACCCACCTGGGCAACTTGGCAAGACCTCATCTCCACAATAAATCAAAAAATGAACTGGGCATGGTGGTGCATGCCTGTAGTTCCAGCTACTTGGAAGACTGAGGCGGAAGGATCACCGGAGCCCAGCAGGTTGAGGCTGCGGTGGCCAGGACCATGCCACGGCACTTCAGTCTGGGTGACAGAGTGGGACTCCAACTCAAAAAAAAAAAAAAAAAGAAAAGAAAAGAAAACTTCATGACACCTGGCAATAAATCTATAGACCTCCAGAAGCCCAATTTGAAAATCTTGTTCTGATGGGTCTTTGGATTACAGTCTCCCTTTGGACTGATTCTCCATCTCCTCTCTCACGAGACTGTTATAATAAGAAAGTTGATTCTTCTCTCTTATAAAAGAGCCATGTCTTTACCCAGGTCCTCTGCACCCCCAACTTTAGAAGGCCATTTGGGGATAAGCTCAGAGAAAACAAGAGCAGAAAACATAGGCCACCTCCTTAGGAATACATATTTTTCCTTGAATTTATTTGTTCATTTCTTTTACTGAACAACCTTAAAGGTCATTTTCTGACTTCCCTTTCATCATCTTATTTCTAAATGCAGCTTAAAATTAGGTTTATAGCATTTGTTTCTTGAGTATTTTCCACTATCAGGAGATTGCTCTTTCACATTAGTTTTTTAGCAAAACATTTAAATTGATACAATTTCTTTGGAGTTTTTTGTTGTAGATGTTGTTATCTAAATTGAAACCCTGGAGTCACCCTATGGATCTGGTCATACCTAAATATTAATCTCAACTTGAGTAATTACCTTTATATCTTTCACAGATTTAAGGAAGGTCACTAGAAACTCTTAGGGGATTTTATATGGAGGTTTTGAGACACTGTTAATGGTTATATCATCACAAATGTGTTTGCAAGATTGTGTTCAGATGTGGACATTGGAAAATATGTGTCTATTTTAATTTGTGCACTTTGCATAGAAAATAAAACTACATACCACCTAGACTGAGGTAAAAGCTGTCAATATTAATTATAAAGTCAGATTTTAACTTCCACGTGTGCACAGAATTGGCAGTTCTAATTGATCTGCCATAAGCTATTGGGAAATGAATGAGTGCTTTCAAAATGTTTATGGATGAAAAGTTCAGAATATTACTCCAAGCTTCACGAGAAATTATAGGACCCACTGGAACTTTTGAGCTAAAATAATTTGAGAAGGGAATTTGCATCCTTCTTTAGCCAGTTAGGCATTGGGAATATCACGCTTGCCTATTCCTCAATTACTTAATTTACTGCTATTTTAAGAATTAAGCTATTTTAAAAGGAATGCGCTAATTTATTTACTTTCCAGAGTTTGAGGAAAAGAAAAATAGAACTGCAAGCCCTCGTGTTTCTTAAGTTTACCTGACTTGTCTGCTTGTGGATGATCTTAATGCAGTCTGTTGAAATGTCATGCATTCTACCCTCATCTCAGAAGCAAAGAACAAAAACACTGCCTCAAGAGACAAACTTGAATCACATCCGCTAACATTCTCCTAAAAATGTGTCCTGAGTTCATTTTGAGTAATGGAAATGGAAATCAGGCACAGCCTCACACATTCCTGATTTGGGTTCTAAAATGATGAAATGAATGAGGACAAAGGAGCTTCTGACACATCTCTCAGTCATGGGCACTGACCTATCATACATCTGTCGAACTCACACTGAAATAAACCCAGGGACTTAATATCTTTGAGGTAATAGAGAACTTCTCTTTCAGTTGGACTTAAAGAAATGAATTAAGGCTTGTCAGTGTGAGTTTTAAATAGACACAACTCCAGTTTAAACCTTTGCACTGGAAGATAGATGGATATCCGATGCCATAAGTTCAGAAAGGAGTATTCATTGGTTGTGGGAACCAATGAGATAGAAAAAATGATAAAAGATCTCCAGGGGACATCAACTGGCCTGTTCTTTGAAACGCTTTCCTTCTACGTGCTCTGGAGACTCATCCAAAGTTGGGTTTACTGGTGCAGTTCCTGCCTTTTCCCTTCCTTCTTTCCATCACAACAGCACTTGCCAATTGTTCTAGAAAAGTCTTCATCCCAATTACTGTTTTCTGAATGTCTGCACTAACTTTTATACTCTTTCTTATTTTTCCCTCCCAGTGGTTATGAAAAGTTCTAATCCTGCATAAGCAAAATGACAAAATGAAATCTTCATTCGGAGAAAATGACTTGTAAATGACTGTTAAGTGGCATGTGAAGACCCTTCTTGAGGGTGCTGATTATCAGATCTGGTTAGCCTGGTTGAATTAAGATTCCAATTCAAAAGAATCTTGAGCCCAGTAGTTAAGTAGGAGCCATTCACTTGAGGAATTAATATATAATAATATCTGGAGGAATTATTTAAATCATGAGTTTATGAAAAAGAAAACCTAAATTAGTTGATTAGAACATACTGTGAAAATAGATTTGGTATGTTTCACAATGCAGGCCCACGAATATATAACTATCAAGCATGATAATCGTAGATTCTCCTCATGAAGAAAAATCCTAATACATATAAGAAGCTTGGGGGAGATTTAACAACTCCCCTATTCTTCACAAAACACACATACAAAAATATTGACTGATCAAGTCTGGCCAGAGCAGCAGAGAAGACAGAGTTCAAAAAGTAGTCAATTTTTCAGTCAACTAGGGCTGTTGAAAACTCATGTAAAATGAGTACCAAAAACTGATAGTTGGACATGAAAAATATCCCCTGGGAAATTCATCCTATTTTAGGGAATCTTCAAATCCTGGAGTTATTTCTGACAGGGTTTGGTCCCTAGCTACCCTACCAGCTCTGGGGGCTCTGGTCTCTCTGCCCACCAAGCAGCTCTCTTGATGCCAGGCTGGTGATAGCTCCTTGAATACAAGAAAGCCACTCAGACACTCTGTCACATGTCTTATGTGCCTAAGATCCATGAACCCACTTCCCCATGCTATCCTGTGTTCTGAGAATCTTCTCTCTGTGCAGCCTGGCTGGAACCCTACTGACTTTCCAGCTACATGTTGTCTTGGTCTGGTGGATCTCTGTGCCAGGTGCTCTGTGCCAATTTTGAGTCAATCATGGCCAGGGTCTTTCTGATGTATATTTTGCTCTGTTGATTATTATTTGTGTCCATACATCCCTGCCCAGGAAGGTATTCCATGAAGTTATCTTTCTCTTGGTAAAGAACAAGAAACCGTGTAAGAATGAGCCTGTAAGAGGACTTCCATGACCTGGTGTCTTCCAAAAGGTAATGGGGTATGTCCTCATGCCTGCTGCCACAGGAACGGGAAAGAAGGCTGGGAGCTTCTGGCTTGCATGACTCACTCCTGGTTGGCTCGAACCATTCTAACTTTTGTTTACATGGGAATCCTGGAGGTTTTGTAGCAACCAGAACCATCACCATTTCCTCACCATTTTCCACGTGGCCATTCCTTGCAGCATTTGTCAACCGTCAAGGTATCCTCTGCTCTAAGCAGCAAGAAGCAGACCTGCATCAAGAAACTGAGTGAAAGTCATTTATTTGGGAAGTGACCCCAGGAAATATTGGTGTGTAAGCCCACTGGAAAACTCTGGGAGCCTATGTAGCTCAGGTGATTCAGAATTGTCCCCTCAGTCATTTTGGGGAGCTGCTGGATGGGGAGAGGTTGCTCCTCTGGCACTTGCAATCTACCTGCAGGGTAGACAGAGTAGGTTCTGGCAGCCAGAGGAAGCACTTAGGCATCAGCACGAAGACTCTGGCAGTTGGAAGTCAGGTGAGAACAGATGGGATATGTTCAGGGAATGTGGGGGGCACTGACAATATGTGTATATCATCTGAATTCTCCCTTCTTCTCCTCCTCCACCTGTTTCAGTCTCCAGAGAGCCTTGTTTCCATAGGTAGGCATGAGTGGACTCATTTTGGGCATACTCTGAGTGTGCTGCTGGCCCCTGTGTGTGCATTCTTGTGAAGATTTGGCTGTGTTAGCCAGTTCAGGAAGCCCAGACCGCTCAGCTTAAGGTTGGTAATAGAGGCCAAACAGCTCTTTTAACACACCGTGAGGGATGCCCTACAACCAAACCCATATTGCTGACACCCAAAATCTGCCTCTGCCTCTTCCTTATCACAACTTTCTAGAGTCTGGAACCTTCTCGATGTTTCTGTGAACCTCTGACAACAGCCTGGGCCTGCTTGGTAGTTTACAGCCATGTCCTGTCTGTTCATCAGCCTACATGTGCTGCACGTGGGTTTGGGCTTTGACCACCAGATTCTTGATGGGAAGAGCTCACGCACATTGGTGAAGAATTAATGCAGGGAGATGAAGCTGTACTTACAAGAGGTTCAAAGGGTGGTGGCTGGTTTCCATGCCCCAGCTCCTAATGTGCCTGTATTGGCAGGACAGTCACACAAAGATGGTGCTCGAAGTCATATCATGAGGGCGTGGTCTCCAGGAAACAAGGAGAACCATGCCTCCTTTATTTCAGCCTCTATAGCCTCAAGACAAAATGTTGTTTTTTAATTAATCAATCAATCAGCCAAGTAACAAATGTTAATTTGGCAACCCCTCTGCTGAGTAAAGTGGCAGATGCTGAAAAAAATTGCACAGATGTTGGACAGAGTTCTTGCCTTTGGCAAAGTTACAGTCTAGTTGAAGAGAAAAAATTTATAATGTGTGACTCTAAGGTAGTGTGACTTAATTTTTAAAACAAACATGCCAGGATTTTTGCATGGCTAATTCTCCCTCATATGTTCCTATATTAAACATTATCATTTCCAGTTATGCAATGTTTATATTATAGTTACATAGCTTTGTACTGCAACATGTTTGTGGTAACCATGTTGGACAGAAGAGATGTAAAAATGAGATGATTTTTCCCAGCCACCACATAACCTGAGGTTTTCTGTTTTGGTCATTGGATGGTGAGGCAACCATTTTATTGAATACACATGGAACTTAAAGACAAGTTTAGTCAAAATGCTGACGGTGCTACACCAGTAGCAGGGCATGGAGGCAAATTTGTTTCACTATTGTTGGATGTTATGATTTGAGATTGTGTAGAATGGGGATTTTTACCCTTATAAAAGCCTAATTTATGATGATTTTTCCTGTCTACAGAAAGGGAGCTGTTTTCCAGAGTCACAGAGTACTGATGTGAGCTGAGTAATTTATGTATATTTTATTTTAGCCTCACACAACCCCATTGGGTAAACTTTTCTTTTCTCCCCTTTCTAGATGAGGAAACTGTGGCTCAGAGAACTTTGGTTATTTGCCCATATTGTATTGTATTCCCAGAAGTCAGGGCTGGTTTCAATGCTGGACTGTGGGACCCTACGGTCCTATGACATTCTGCCTCCTCCTAGTGAGAAGTCTCTAGTCTCAGCAAGGGCCACTGTTAATAGAGGCCTCTCTCTTTATTTAGTTGAAAAGGAGAACCTTGTCAAAAGCCCAGTCAGGATTTTGTTCACAGAAAAATCAAGGTAGATGCCAGGCTGGGGCTGGGCTGGGACCTTAGTGGGACTGCCACCGTGCCTGCTCTCTCATTATTCAGACAGGCCAAAGTGACGTTATCTTTGGAGAGCAACAACCAAATCTGTGCTATCAACATGGATTCAAAAATCCAAATGCGATTCTTGGTGTGAGGGACAGAGGGCGAGGGAAAGGGTGAGATATCCTCATAAAAGAACCAGAGCGGCGTGTAAATTCCATTTCTTAGAAAGAATCTTAAGAAGTTCTTTCTTTTGTCTGCATTGTCATCGACTCTGCCCCTGCTGTGCTCGCTTTCTTTTCCACTACCCCTTCCCCTCAATATGCATCTCCACGTCTTTCTCCTCTTTTGTTCAGTTTAGCAGGAAAGCTCTTTGGAGCAGAAGGAATGGGCGCCTTTAGCAAGCTCAGATATCAAATAATTTTTCACCTCCCTGTAATTGAAATCACAAGATCAGGATTTTTTTTCCCCTCTAGCTGGCTCCTCTCTTGTTCTCCAGGATCACAGGTGGAGCGGGGCGAGGGTGCTATTGACTTCTCCATCGCTTGTCATGTGGCGGGCGGACGCACCAGCCAGGAAGGGATCTGACTCTCAGATGAATTCTTTTATCCTCAAAGGGGCTTCCTGCAAAGGAAACCATTAGTGTTTTGCTATTAGGTTTCTACTCCCCATGGTGTCTAAGAAACCATTCATTTAATTTTGTGACATTTTGAGTGGATTTGGAGAGCTAAACCCATCTGAAAAGGCCTGTTCCTGTCAAGGAGTACAGAGGGAATGCAAATAGAATCCAAATGGTCAAACCACCAGCAGCTGACTGTGGCCTGCCCAGCCCTGGGGGCATCTCTGCATCTCTCTTCAGTCTTCGGACACACGTCATAGCTTATGTCCCTAATAGCTCGTCAGTGAGGCTGTACCCAGCCTCTTGCATGTCACGGCCAAGAATGGACTCCAGAACATGAGCAAATTGGCTGGAGGTTCAACAGCAGAAACCCTGTAGGAAATTAAATCTCATGTTTTAAAGAGAGTGATGCTGTATACGTTCTCTCCTAATCCCTTTCTGGTGGATAGAGGTAAGGACGGTGTCAAGGTGGTTGAGAGCAAGTGCTCCAGGGTCTAGCAAACCTGATGGCAGGGTCAGCTGTGTCCCACGCTGGCTGTGTGACCTGGGCAAGATCACAGCAATGCTGTTGAAAGATGCCCTGCAGTATTTTTCCCAGGCCAGAGATGAGACAATTTATGTAACATATTTAGCACAGTGCTGATACAGAGTCGTCACAATCCGTGTTCAGCATCACTGATGTTATTTCCGATATTGTTCTTACTTTTATGCTGATTTTTGACAATGATTTTTTCCACATCATCCCAGCACTGTCTGATATAAATATCATGCAAGCTACATATGTTCCTGTAAGTTACCCAGTAGCCACATTATAAAAGTAAGAAGAAGCAGGTAACATTAATTGTAACAATATGTTTAAACCCTTCAAAGAAAAACATTATCATTTCAACATGTAATCAGTCTAAAAATTATGACTAGGATATTTTACCCTTTTTTTTTCATCCTAAGTCTTACACATAAAGAGCATCTTTGTTCAGATGAGCCACATTTCCACTGACCAGTAGCCACAGGGAACCAATGGCTATGCTGTGGGATAGTACTGACATAGTCTCTGGAACCTATAAGGTCTAGGATGTATGTATTCCTTGACATTAAAAAAAAAGAAAGAAAGAAAAAATCATGCACAACCACCAAAGGCAATTCTTCGATGATTTTAAAGACATTTTTGTTTCTTTTTGAGTCAATGTTGATTAGATTTTTATACGTATTAGTCTATTTTATTGAGACGTTCAAATTAAGTATTTGGTGTATGACATATTATTTTTTCTGGTTGTAAAAAACTCTTATTCTCAGACCTAGAATAAACAACACAGGAATTCATATGGAAACATAAACGTGCAAGAATAGCCAGAACAGTCCTCAGCAAAAAAAACAAAACAGGTGGTATCACATTACCAGACTTCAAACTTTACTATAAAGCTACAATCATCAAAACAGCTTGGTACTGGTATAGGAACAGGGAT
>NW_007255537.1:97363-143890 GCF_000164805.1 Carlito syrichta
GAAAAAAACAAACAACCCCATTATAAAATGGGTAAAAGATATGAACAGACACTTCACAAAGGAAGACATCTGAGCAGCCAACAGACACATGAAGACATGTTCAACCTCACTAATCATCAGGGAGATGCAAATCAAAACCACGCTGAGATACCACCTAACTCCAGTCAGAATGGCAATTATCAACAACTCAAAAATTAACAGCTGCTGGAGAGGGTGTGGCGAAAAGGGAACACTTCTACACTGTTGGTGGGAGTGTAAACTAGTGCAACCTCTGTGGAAAGCAGTGTGGTGATTCCTAAAAGCTCTAGATAGTAACCTCCCATATGACCCTGCTATCCCCCTACTGGGAATATATCCTGAAGAACTCAAATCACTCTATAAAAAAGATACCTGCACACGTATGTTTATCGCAGCATTATTCACAATAGCAAGAACCTGGAAGCAACCCTGCTGCCCATCAAAAGAGGACTGGATTTAAAAAATGCAGTGCATATACACGATGGAATACTACGCAGCCATAAAAAAGAACAAAATCATGAATTTCGCAGCAACCTGGATGGAACTAGAGTCTATAATACTGAGCGACCTCTCACAGAAACAAAGATCTGAGTATCACATGTTTTCACTCATATAATGGACCTTGAACATCCAATGTAATACTATAAGAAAATGACTAACAGTAGTGGGAAACTATGGGGGTGGGGAGGGAGATGGGATTAATGGCAGCAAATATCTGTCTGGGGACGGGCAAACACCTCTTATCAACAAGAATGCCTGAACAAAATGTATTTGTATACCTAACCCTTAACTGTACCCCACAATATCATTAAAAAAAACCTCTTATACTTGCGGTTATAGTCTACTTTCCATTCCTGATAGCATGAGACGAAGAGATGTTACACCTGTATACCATAGCAATAAATTGCTAAAGGTAGTATGCACAAGTCTCTTTGGGGGGCACTATTTATGAATTTCTGTTTTAACACAGACTGGGAAGTGTTCTTTGTGTTCAGAACTAGGTGAGTTGATCTGGAGGCAGAGCAAAAACAGAAGTCATACGACAGTAGGTTGATGAAAGCAAGGGAGTCAAGTGTAGAAACATAGACTATTCTAAAAAGAGACCCCAAGGGGAAGAAATGTATGGGCACCTGGGGGTGGCAATAGGCAGAGCTCAAGACCAAGAAATGGCCAGATGTTAAGTGGATGGGCTGGCTCCCATTACTGATCCTCCCTGGCCCAGGAGACAAACCCTGACACAACCTTGCATGGTAGCTTGGGCTTCTCTTTTGTAGTTTTTAAATATTCTTAGAGATATATCTCTGGCTTTGGGGCCGATGTCTGGAAAGTTGTGAAGGCTATTGCAGGTGCCCTCTGAATTGTCCCCCTTGAGAGTGACGGCTCTCAGATGGAGATCGACTATGTTCCTTACAGACATGCCCTCTCAGTCACTAAAAATCATCCTTCCACCTCTTTGATGCCTCAACAGGACAGCTTTATTGAGACTTATAATCCCAGAGAGTCTCTGAATTTGATTAGGATTTAGAGATTCTCAAAGCTTGGGAACTAAAATGTTGAATAGAAACATAGGGGGAAAAATAGTCAGAACTACCTCCTTGAAGTTACTGCCAAGAACCAACAGTAAAAATGTCCACATCATTTCTCCATCTGAGGAATGTTTGTGCAAATAAAAATCAGTTTGTTCTCATCACAGCTCTAAGGGAGTCATCACTTATCTTGGATTTTGTGTTAATAAGCTCATGAAATTCGGGATCATAAAATGCACTCATGCTGCTTAGAAAACATTATGAGCCCGAATTTCCCCCTTGTCCCTCATTTTTCCCAGGAATACTTCCAAGTCAGATTTTACCCTTAGTCCCACTTGGTGCCTGTCAACATTTCCATAAGTTATCCCATACCACAAGACTTGCACATGTGATTCTGGTATAAGTGTCTGGGCAGGTGTGCAGAAGTCTGCAGTGAAATTGATGTCTGTCCTTCAATTATCTGCTCTCTTTTGGGAAAGTTAAAGGACTTTGCAAGCTTAGCAAATGTTCAGGCTTACCTGAGAGTGATAAGAATCTTAAGAGAAAACTATTTGGGATGTAGGCTAAAATATCCTCAGACTAATCAGATATTCACCAGAGGCCTGGAGACAGCCTGTCAACCAATGACTGGGAGATATGAAAGATCCTAAAGTAACTGGAGAAGAATTGAGGGACTTGATGGACACAATCTACTTTCTTTGAAGGAGCTGGTTTTAGGGTTTCAGGTCCATTTCCTTAGGGACAATTCCTCTGTTTCATGTATACAAGAACAAGAAAAAGCTATCCAATGAAAGTCTCCAAGAACCTGGGACATAATTTTGCCTTGCCATTCCTGACCAATTCTCTTGACACTGTGCCCATTTTTCCATCTGGAAAATGGAGTCGATGGTCAAGACTGATGCCTTCAATGTGTTCCAATTAGAAAGCCCAAGGGTGTTTCAGCACATCTCACGGCTCTTGTTCTCATATTCTTGGCTTTCAGATTCTTGACCTCATGGTCTTCGTTTTGTACTTGCCTTTAGGGACTCATTTGAATCTTCACTCTTTGGACCTTGTCTCATCACTTAGCTGTTGTCTGTGCTCACTTTCCCAACATGAGGATCCCACCAACCTCCAGAAATTAGATCCCACTTCATTTTCCAGAAAACTCCTGAGTCCATGAAAATGTACCCAGCTGGGAACCAGACCCCACACTTTCCACACCCAGGCCTCACCTTGCCACTAGCAGAAGTCCATTTCTAGGGTCACACATTCCAGAGCTTCTGTGGGCCAAGTCACAGCCCTTGTCTGGATTCACAAATTGAGAACTATATAATGACCTAGATCCAGAACCAAGACTTCTAACATTTCAGTGCTCATCATCTTTTGTTTTGGCCTGGAAATATGCTTTGGAGCCCTTTCTCTCAGAACTACCATGTACAGTTGTGCACTGCACATCTGTGGGAGATGTTTTTCACATATCTATGATGCAAAAGTTGTCCTCAGGAGCAATATGGGGTCTGACTTGCATGGCCATCTGGGGCAGACTTCCCACTCTTACTCATGAAACAGCTCTCTCGCTAGGCTGTTGGCAATAGAACACACAGACAGAAATCATTGGCTCTGTAGTAGCTGGACCTTCCTGATGACTTTGAGGCACCACCTTATATAATCTAGTATGTTGTGACAACATGATCTGGTTACTAATCCCTGAAGTTCAGTTATCACCAGGTCAAGTGGGCCATGTCCTTCAAATGGTTTAACTCTGACATTATCAATGACCTGGCATCCCAAGTTGCCTAGCAGAGAATTCATGACATGGGTCAACTTACCAGAGGGAGATTCTGAATCCTAAGAAACCCTCTGGACTGAGAAACTTTCAGCCCTCTCAGACTGTATAACAACTGATAGCAATGATCCAGAAAAAGCAGCAGACATATGTTTATTCACAACAGTTTCTGACTGAAATCTATCCAGCAGCAGAGAGCACAGAGAACTGGCTTTCTAGAATTGAAGGCTCTAGGTCCCAGGAGAAAAAGCCGGTTCCCAAAGACTGTGGCTCTGTCTCAACTATACCTACATCTCAAGTTCCTTAAAATGGTCCATGGAAGTTCTACCAGTCCGACATTAGACATGACACCTTTCAATTCTGAATTTCTCATGACCTACAGGAGGGTAGAGATCTTATATCTGTTTGTACACTGACATATCCCAAGTCCTGAGACACATTAGGTCCTCAATATGTATTAGTTGAATAAATGAATGGATACTCAGTCATAGGACGATGATGAATCCTGGACTCCCAAATAATTTATGCATCTATATCTGATCCCTGAAAATGTCCCAGGTTACCATCACAATGCACACTTTTAGGGGAACTGACCTGTCCCATAGCCAATATAACTGAAATCCATCCTTCCACATAGATCATGTGTATCCATCAATGTTAATTCCTCTGTTTATTACAGAGATCCAAGTACATGAATAAGTCAACCCCTTGATATAGAAATATGACTACCTACTCCCACAATTTCTTTTCCAGCTTTAGAAAACATTAAACAGAGGTGTCCATTTCTGGCTCCAGTGATCCACTTCTCAGTGCCACATGGAGCCCATCACCAGGTCCACTGATATGCCCCTAATGGAGACACAGCACTGGATAAGCCCTGGGCCACTGATGACATAATCTACAGAAATTCATTCTTTATCCCTGTTTTAGGTTGAATGGTGGTCCGCAAAGATATCTAGACTATAATACCTGGAGCCAATGAATGTTGTTTCATACAGCAAAAGGAACTTTGAAGATGTGTTTAAGTGAGAACTCTTGAGGGGGGAGATTAATCTGAACTATCTGGGTAGACTCAGTATAATAGCAAGTGCATTTATAGGAGTAAAACAGAAGAATATTAAATATAGAAGAGGACAGGAAATGTGAAGACAGTAGGGATGCAGCCACAAAGCAAGGAATATCAACAGCCACCAGAAGCTGCATTAAAGAAGCATAAAACAAATTCACCCTTATGACCTCCAGAAGAAGTCAGCCCTACTGATGCCTTGATTTTAGCCCTATAAGTCTCATTTTGTATCTCTGGTCTCCAGAACTGTAAGAGAATAAATTTGTGTTGTTTTTAAAATACTAAGTTCATGGCAAATTTTACAGCAGAAATGGGAAACTAACACAGCCTTCATATAAACAGCTCCTTTTCAGATAATGACAGTTATATCATAGTACTTCTGTGCACCATAATTACCCAAACATCCATCCAGTTCCTAGAATACTACATCTTGCTGGGAAAGACCCAAGATGGCTACTATAGTGCAGCAGACCAGTGCTTCTCTCACCAAGCAAGGCAGAAAGTAGGGACCCAGTTGCTGATAGTCAGAGAAAACAGAACACTTTTGGATGGGTGAAGCACCCTGCATCTGGCAAAGGTTTCCTTTACCACATAGAGACCAGAAAGCAATGGCAGACTTGGGGATATGGGTGCCCCATCCCCCGCTGTGTGTCAGGCTTGCCCAGGAACTGAAGCCCTGCCCAGTGAAGGAGAGTGGGTGGATGATCCTAAGATACTTTGGATTGGTTCACCTCCTCCCAACTGTGTGCGAGGCATCTGTTCCACATGGGAGGAGTCCTGGTCAGGACATAGTGGTGGGAAACTGGAACCCAAGTGGAATGGGAAACAAGACTCATGCCCTGTCAGCCATAGTGAGTGCAGCTTCCACCAGAGGAGCCCTGATCATGGAAAGCTTGCAGAGTGAACCCAGCTGGTGCCCACCACTAACAGCTGGTGGTCATCTTCCCAGCCAGATCAGAGTCACCTCCAAGCCCTGTGTGCCTACAAGGCAGATCCCTCCTTTCCCCTGTGGCAGAGAGCTCACTCTTTTTCAAGAGCAGAGTGTGGACTTGAACAGGGAGGGAGTAACACAAAAGATACTTGAAGGCTTTCTCAGTGGGAAGGCTTTTGGGCTGCAAACCACAGATAGCAGATGAGGGATCCATCCCTCTATTTGCTCTCTGCAGAGTGCTAGCACCAGGAACTGAAAACTAGCCCCACTAGATTAGCAGTGGGAGAGACAATCCACAGGAGAGAAATCTGCTATTGGGTGGAGCAAGCAGCAGAAGTGAATGCCCCTCCCTCTCTCACTGAGTGACCTGTATTGAATCACCAAAAGAGCCTTAAAACGGAGGGTGATTGACTAGCTTCAGAGCAACAGAAATAAAGAAGAATTACAGAGAGAGAAGAGAGACCTGTCACAAATGAGGAAAAATTAATAAGAAAAATAGGCAAGCCTTAGAGTCCTAAAGAGACAGCACTCAGAAAAGCAGGTACCAGATCACAAACAGTGGAACACACCCACCCGCAGAACAACCTGTCCCCAATGACAGTCACAGAAATCAGAGATTGGATGGCTAAAATGAGCAGACATAGCCAAGAGAAACTAGAAACAAATCTCATCAAAGTCATACAGAAAGTAAAAGAGGAGTTGATAAATTTCAGAAAAGCCTATTCTGAAATAATGAAAATAACTCCATCCTGGGGGAAAAAAACAAACAGTAAGAAGCGTAGGAAGCAGAATCAACAAGCAGAGGAAAGAATCTCAGAGTTTGAAGACTAAAATATGGAATTAACTCAGTCTGTCAAAAACACAGAAAAAAAGAACTAAAAAAGAGGGAGCAAAGTCTCTGAGAAATGTAGAACTATGTCAAGAAGTCAAATCTATGCCTGGCTGGGTATCCATGAAGCAGAAAGAGGAAATGAGAACACCATGGAACAAACATTCCATGACTTCATCCAAACTTCCCACATATCACTTGAGAGGCAACTATTCAAGGGCAAGAGATTCAGAGAAACCCTGCAAAGTATCACATGAGAAGACCATCCCCAAGACACATAGTAATCTGCCTCCACAAAGTAAGCATGAAAGAAAAAATTCTAGAAAGGCCAGACCACCTACCAGAGAAGACCCACCAAAATTGCTCCAGACTTATCTGCAGAAATATTACGAGCCAGAAAGGACTAGAGTCTAATTTTTAACAATCTTAAAGATAAGGAATTCCAGTCAAGAATTTCCTACCCTGCCAAGTTAAACTTCATTAGTAATAGAGAATTAAAATCCTTCTCAGACACCCAATCCCTAAGAGAATATGCTGCCTCTAGACCAGCCCTTTAGGAGACACTTAAGAAGGAGCTGAACACAGAAAAAAAAAAAGAAACCCATCACAAAAGTACAAGCAAGCACAGAGTTAACAGAGCTTACAGAGCACTCCCCAAAATGAAAATATATACATATAAACTACAACTTGTTGAAAAGAATTATAAATGTCCTCTGACTTGTCTTACAGGGACATCATTCATAGCAAAGTAGGAACTAAAAGGACCCAGCTGGAAATCCATCTCTTGCCACCTTACCATGTAGGCAAACTAAGTTTCTAACACTTACCCACATTCAACCTCTGTGAAATATGATGACAGCCATCACAGGAATGCGTGTACCTACCTGCAACTTGAAAATGAAGGTTTCTCTGTCAAAATTCATGCTTTTAGAGGACCTCTTCCTTTCCTTTATCCAGAACCAATCATCTAACCTGTGAGAGAGTCTGTGTCTTATGACTGCTTCCTTTCTTCTCTGTATGACTTTGAAGTCTTATTGTTTGCTAGCATCTCTCATGTGAGGCAAAGAGAAAAAATAAGATTTGATAGGCTGACCTGTCTCTTTTTTTTAACTTTTATTTTTTTTATTTTAAAGATGTGAGGTACAATTCAGGGTTAGGTATACAAATGATCATTATACAGGTACCCTTGTTGATGAGGTGTGCCCCCTTCCCCAGGCAGAATCCCACAACTGCCAATCCCACTTCCCCACTCCCCTTCCAGCACTGTCTCTTTATTAATAGTCACCAGGTCTCAACTGTTTGTTCAGGTTGACAACTTTAACTATTTTGTGCTCTATATGGTCCTCATTTCTTTGTCATTTAGTTGAAGTCCTGATGGAAGAACAAAATTTTCTTTTTTAGAATAAGGAATCGAGTCAATGAATATTTAATTGGGACAAAGAGGTTCTGAACTTTTTACCCAGGTGAAACTATATGAGCCCCAACTCTGTGTTAGGCACTGTGCTAGATGCTTTGATTATGTCTCTTAATTTAATAGTCTCAACAACTCTATGATAGAATATGTGGTTAAGGACTATCTAGAAACTTGGTAAAGTATTAGTTTTTAGTGTGTCTGTGAGAGTTTTTCCAGAGGAGATTAGCATGTGAGTCTGAGTGTACTAGGTGAGGAAGATCTGCCTTCCATGTGAGAGGGCACCATCTAATCTTGGGGCCTGAAGAAAACACAGAAAGGGCAAATATGTGGAGCTGTCTGCTAGAGCAGGAATACACACTTCCTTTCCTGTCCTTGGACAACAACTCTAGGCATCTTGGCGTTTGTATTCCAGTACTTATACCAGCAGTTCCTCAGGTTCTCAGGTTTTTGGTCTCAGACTGGAGAACCCCTATGATGGCAATTTGGGCTTGGAACTTGCCAGGGATTCTCAGGAATAATTCTGACATAAAGAAACATAGTCAGTGGCACGCTAGAGTGTGGGATTTTGGGTTAAAACATTATTGGTCATCCTATTCCCTCACCAGCAGAAATTTTAGGCTGGAGGATTCAATGTTCCTGTGACAGGATGGACAGTCATGTGTATATATTGGTTCAGACCTGCAGAAAAGGCGCCTGTGGTTGCAAAGTACATGCCCCTCCATCTTGCTCCTGTCCCTTCCCGTGGCCAGAGCATCTGCTCATGAAGTAATGTCTAGGATGTTGGCTAATCTGCTCCGAAATGATGTCTGTGATGGTCCAAAGAAGACTATACTTTGCCAGAGTCTGTAACCCAATGGAAGGAATTAGGTGGGAGATGGCCTAAAAGGGTCACAATAGGGAGAAGGTTCTAACATTCTTTCCAGTACATTGATCCAATAATGTTGCCATTTGTTAAGTGATAGTCAAGACTGTTTCTCCCCTGTCCTTCTTTAGTAGAATAACTGGAAAAGGTTAAGAAGATCCCAACCTTCTCAAATGTACCAAATTAAGTGAAAAGGACCTGCTGTTTCTAATATGGGTATCTTAATGTCAATTAAAGTGTACAAATATATTCTTAAGTATTATACCATGCAAGAAAGCATTTTGTAATAGTTCTTTCATATTAGTCAGTAAAAAATTTCTCAAATTATATATTTGTTTGAAATCCATTGAGTGATAGTCCCCAGAGTTAGTTTTGTATTACACTGGTTCTGAGACTTCTGCTGTAAATTAAGAAGAATGTTATTATTTAAATTTTGAGGGTGTGGCATTTTCTGTATCCTTTTGGAAATTAACAATGACATAGTAAAGGTTTATAAATTCTATAATAGGGATCTTTTACACTTTAATGTTTTCAAACTTGTTTGGTCAAGGAATCCATTATGTATACTGTCTATCAACATCTCTTAAAACCTATGTTCTCCAACACCCTCCTTGGGAAAGACTGAGAAATGAGCAACTCATAGGATGGAGTCTAAGACAAGAAGCCCAGTGGTCCCAAAGCCATTGCATGCTGGTCTTGACTGGATCCAAGGCACCAAAAGAAAGCAGAACTTGACAATAACCCAGACTGTTTGATCTACAAACTCACCCCTCTTGCATCATTCTGAGCCCTTTTGGTATACATTACACTGTTGGGCTGTGAACATAGATTGTATTAACCTGATGACTGCCAAATCTGTGCTTTCTTTGAACTCCACAGGGCTTTAATGGGGGAAAAAAAGAAATCTTTCGATTTTGGTACCTAAACTTCACAATCTATAAAGTGGAAGCTACACTTATGTTTGTCAGAGGTAGGATGAAGATGAAGTAAAAGTGCTCTGAAATTTCCATACCATAGGGCATTATCTCAGTGCTGAGTACAACTCTTAGAGGTAATGACTACTATTAGTATCTCAAAGGAGGTAAAGCACATTTAATGCAAAGGAAAGTGATGTTATTTTGAATATTTGTACGAAGATGCATATTATGTGAACTTGGCTTGAAACTAGAGTAATAAAGATGGAGAAAGTAAATTAACTCTACTAGTAGGCTGAAAAACTCCACGTTGTGCTCATGTTTTATATGAAGGTGCAGTGATAATAAAAATGTGGTTAATGAGAAATGCCTCTTCATTTTCAGTATCAGCCTATAGAAAAATAAACGGATACTGATGACTTGGTTTAATTATTCCCCCATTTCAATCTAAACAAGTCCTTTCCTTTTTTGGAATTAGTGTGGATTTGGTCTACTTTTTTGCACACTTAAAAATTGATGTTTATGTTTATTTTACTGAACAATGAGATTGATAGGAATGTGCAGGATCCTAAATCTTCCCAAAATATTATCTTTTCAGGGTACTTTGCTTACCCACAGGAGACATAGAGAAGCACTTATTTACCAATTTTCCTCAATTATGCCTTGCCTAGTTCCAAAAAGTGTTTATAGTAGTTTGTAGCAAAATATGAGAAATATTTAAAACAAAATTAAAGAAAGGCTAAGAGAAAATAGGGTAGAAAAAAATAAGACCAGGCCATAAATCATGCTAGTAAAAGCAATTTTAATGCAATTCATAACATTTTATTTAAAATCTGAAGAGAATTTCATGTAAATCGACAGGCTGAATTTAAAAAGCTCATAGGAGAGTGAAGAGTCACAAATCACCAAAATAACTTTTATGAAGAACATCATGAAGGAAGTTTTTGTTTTATTGATTATAACATATTAGAAAGCTTGAGAACTTTAGACAGCATGATATTGGTTCAGGATTCGAGAAGCAGATCAGACAAAGTCAACAAGCTGACACTGACATATATGCATAGAAACCTGGTCCATGACTAAACCAGTCTTACAAAACAATGGGAAAAGATGGACTATTTAATAAATAGTATGTAGAAGAACTGGCTATTTATTAATAAAAGATACAGTAAGATCAGCTCTCTATCTCATACAATGCCCCCAAATCAATTCTGAGTGGAATGTTAACCTAAAGATGACTTTTATGGTGTCTACTAGGACAGGTCATCTGAAATACAAGCAAAAAAGTCTAAAAGAAAAGTATAAATGTAATTACATTAGAATTACAAAGTTTTGTATAATGGAAAAGGAAGGCAAAAGGAGAAACAGAGAGTGGAAGAGCGAGAAAAGTAAGGAGAGAAGGAAGGAAGGAAGAAAAGAGGGAAGGAAGGAAGGAAGAATGGAAGGAAAGAGGAATAGGTATGTTATAAACTGGGAGAAAATGTTTTCAAAATCTACCCCAAAATGAATAAATAACAATAATATATATTGAGTTATGTATTGTAAATATATACATGTAAATCATTAAGGAAAATAAACCTCAACAAAAAATTTAAACGAAGGAAGAATGAATGAGAGGTTTTGAGAAGAGGGATCCAAAAATCTGAAAAAAATGTTCAAACTCATTAGTGGTGATGAAAATACATATTAAAAGTACAGTGATATATCATGTCATTCACATCAGATTGTGGGAAAAAATGTCTCCTGAATACTTTAATTATCAAAAAAATAAATGAAGGAATAGGACCTGGCTTGTAGTGCTGGTGGAATGTAGTATAATTGCTTAGGTGAGGGCTATTAAAAGTGTGGATGTACATACTCCATGACTGAGAGATTCAACTTATATACGTACCCTGGAGAAACTTTTGCACATGTGAACGGAAATACTTGTAAGCAGATTTCTTGCAGAATGTTTAAGATAGTAAAATAAATTGCATAAAATTTAAAAGTCCATCAATAGGAACACGCATACATAAATGTTGGTATATTTATGCAATGAAATACTACATACTAGTTAAAAAAACAACATGAGAGCTACCACTATCAGTGTGAATAAGTCTCATCATCCTAATTTTTAAAAGGTTAGTTTAATAAAAACTGACAAATAGGATGCTATTTATCTATTTTTTAAAAATAACAAGATAGCCCTATGTTTATCATTCACGTATCATCTATATATATATAGATGATACATATAGGGACACACACACACACACACACACACACACACACACGTATGTATCAATTAAAAGATGCCTAAGAAAGAGAAATAGTAAATTAATAATGGTGATTTACTGTGAGAAGGGATGAGGACAATGTGACAAAGAGAGCTGCAAAAGGAAAGGTCAACTTTATCTGTAATGTTTGCATTTTATGTAAATCATTTGTGAAGCAACAAGCAATCCGATAGAAAAAGACATGCAAAATGTGCAAGTGCTTCATAGAAATCGCAGATGGCCCCCAAATTATGAAATAATTCACCTCATTAGTAACCATGGAAATTAAATTCAAAGCCAGAATGAGATGCCATTTTGCACCTATTTTATTGGCAATAATCAAGTGTTGAAGAATGTGTGAATCAAGATCCTACCCTGCTGGTGGGACTAAGATGATCACATTAGAACATGTCCTGGCAGTACACCATAGAGGTAGATATTCACATATCTGATGTCCTGGAAACCCCGCCCGGGAGGAACTCTTGCATATTCACACCAAAGACACTTATAAGAATATTCACCATTAGTTCTTGGCGATAGTAAAAATGACAAACAACCCTAAATTGTGTCAGATTAGGTATGTCTTCACAGCATAACAAGCCAGGAGTGAGTGGACCAGCGCCACCTGTAACGTTCAGATGAATTTTGATAATATAATACTCAGTGCCTGGAACACAAGTCAGAAACATTCATGTAACATGATATTACTTTAAAGGAGGCAGAACGAGTAAAATGATATATAATTGAAAACAATATATTGAGTAGGTATATATATATCATATACACTATAACACAGACATGGCATTATATATATGTGATATAATGTATTTATGTATATGATAGAACTAGAGTGTTTTAAAACCAAGAAAAAGACACATACAAAAATCAGGATAATGGTTGTCCCTAAGGGATAGGCAGGAATGCAAGACAGAGTAAAGCATAGTTATTGTTAATGTGTTAGTTTTGGGGTTGCATGGTGAACTTTTAGGAGTACTCCTTTTGTTATTTGAAATCATCAAATGACCACATGAATAATAAATTTTAAAAATAAATTAATAATTGAAGGCCATGAAAGAGCCAAAGGTCATACTGTGTTAAGAACCAAGAACTATGATTAATCTGATTCTGTGCTTCTGAGGTTCATTAAACATAAAAAAGTAATGAATAGAGATCATGCTATTTTGATAAATCAGGCTGGTGAGTACTCAAGTTTCTTTACAGGTGTCTGTAAATAAGAAAATGTTCCACGTTTTAAAATATAAACACATCACACAGTCTTTGCCAATAGCTCCTTTATTTTATTATATTTTTGTAATATAAACAAAGTCATGCTAAAGAATAACAATTTCAGAAGCTTGGCTTTCATAGGAACGGAGTTTAATGCTTTAATCTGAAAGCAAAATTCACCACCATTAATGGTATTCATTGCAATAATTTGCTATGTGAAGATTTAGCATACATAGTAAGTAGGTCAATTCAGTTCAACTAACACATATTAAGAGTTCTTTATGCACATGGCACTGTGCTAAGTGCTTGGAGTACAGAGATAAATGTGTTATGTGGTTAGTCCACACTCTCATGGAGTTTGCTGTTGCATAAAGCAGGATCCTAGTTCACAAGCTTTTGGATTTTCTCTTTGTTATTTCTTTAGTGTCTATAAATAACATATACGTTAACAGTATTCTTGGTATCATGTGCAGATGTTATAAAACATTGTACATTTTTGTACCCACCCACATATATCCACTCCCTCATTCAATAACATTCTTCAAACATTTACTGAAGTGCTAAGTACTGGGCATTGTTCCAGACAACAGAGTGAGTTGATTTTGTGGAAAAGGCAAAAGTACTCATGAGAATACATTGTACATTACTGCATTTGTTTAATCCAACTGGTGATTCAGATTGAAAGCTCTTTCATCCTCTTTCTGGGGTTGTAATGGGGGGGTCCAACACATTACTGACCTCAGATTAAGGACCTATGGATCTATATTTCTGTACTTTTTTTCTCAGTATACTCAACATGGCGGTGAATGAGCTTTCTGGCAGTTCAAATTGCGGGGCTGCATAGAATAGAAACCCATTTATGCTATCTCTGGTAATGGGATTCTCTTTAGGGATACAGAGGGCATTAGGGGGGATAGAATCTCAAGGGAAGATGTATTTGAGTCAGGGTATTCAGAGAAGAGGCCTGGACAGTAAAGTGGTTGGAGGGACCAGGTCATCCCTTCGCCTTCTTTTCACTTCCGTGGTTGCTAGGTGATGATGCCATGAGCTACCTATCTCACTGTGGTGGAACTCTTGGCTGGTATCCTTTCACATGGGCTTGTTGCTAAGATTAAATGAGTTAGAAGATAAAAAAAATCTTTAAAATAGTGCCAGGAATTTTATAAGTACTATATATTATTATTTACTATTGCTGTTGTTGTTGCCTCAAGGTTTCTGTCTGCTAACATCCTGGGCATTGCTTGAACTTACTTGATGCTCCCAACTGTATTTCTTCTCTTTATCATTTGATCTGTTGCTCAGACTATAAGTGGATGACTGAGTCTCATTTTCAAACTCCCCAAAGAGTCAATCTCACTGGTGCATTTTTTTTTGTTGTTGTTAGGCCACCTCATAATCTGCGGGTTATCTTGATGATGGGCATTGAAGATAGCCTATGCAGTTAGGATGAAGCTACAGTCTCCTGGTACAGGGGCCGGCTCCCAGCTCACGGGACATCCTATGGCTCCTTCCACAGTTCAGACTGCGGCCTTGGCAGTTTCTCAGAAGAGAGTGTGGCAGTTGCTGAAACTGACCTGCTTGGTACAGGTTTACTTTTCCTTGTGCAAATCATTTATCTAAAAAAATTGCTTATTGGAGTCTTCATCCTCAAATATGAATTCATTCTGGAGTTGTCGTACCCATATAGCAATACTACTAATATATTAATAGTTGCTAATATTAAAATAGCTTTATAATTATTCTCAAGTTGATTGAGGCTTGATTTCTGTCTATGCAGAAAGACTATAAGGCCAAAACCATCTGTATGTGGAAAGAACCCTACTTAGGTTTCCTCATGAGTTGGGTGCCATCCACTGTACCAAGAGACTCTGGCTTCCCAAGCATCTTGCTTTGGCCCTGGAGTCTTTCTATATATGTAGAATCATGTCTCCATCAATTTGGGAATAATCATGAATTATTGTATCAGTTAGAACAAAATAAGCCTTAGTAAATGTTGGATTTATCAAGATTATTTTCTCAAAAACAACAGACAAAAAGTGGATCTAGAACTTGTTTTTTAAAATTTACATACATTAAAAATGTCCCTAGAGTCATTATATATTGGAAATTAGTGTGGGTCTTGAAGTCAAAGGATTTGAAGTTGAGTTCTGACACTGTTACTCAGCAAATGGGTAGTTTTTGTCATTTAACTTCTCTGAGACTTATTACACTTTGTTTCAGAAGTTTACCATACTAGTGGCACAGCCAAGTTATAAACTATGATGTGATGTGATAAAAAAAAAAAAGAGGCTTTCTAGGAAAATACAGGTAATACAGTAAATTTTAAAAACTGAAAACGGAATTGTAACCTGGAAATTTCTTATTGCTTCATGTCATTTATTTTTTAAAATTATTTCTGAGAACATAATATATTCCACAAGGAAGAAAAAGACCATAGAAATATAACCTAAACATGTGTCAAATGAACAAAATATATCAGGTTTTGTTGTTGACTCAGACTTAATTAATGCAGACTCCAGTCCTTGTTTTCAGAAGGCAGAATGACTAATTGAATATTCAGAGATCTCTATAACTTTTATTTTCACTTTCTCAAATTGTACTGATGGGCAAATTGAGGATGTGTAAAACCCAGGGGCTAACAGGATTTCTGGTTGGACTGAAGTGTCCTATAGACCAGTGTTTTATTTTGCACAAGGGTAGGACTCTTGCCTAATTTATGGACCTCTCTGTTTTGTTATTACCATGTGGTTTTTAAATTGTATTTTTAAATAGGAGTATAATTTAGAAGCATTTGCTCCTTGGAGTAAAGATATTACCTAATAGATTTGAATGCATTTTTCAGAAAGTGAGTTTAGGGTAAATGTTAGCACTAACAGGCTTTCTTCAACATTGACACAGACTAGGAGGGAGAGAGGAGGCAGTGACCCTGCTGAACCTCCTGGCCTTGCCACCTGAGCCTGGGCTCTGTGCCTCATCCAGGAAGAGCCTGGTGCCGGCAGCAGCCAATGAACAAGTTGCTTGAAATCCAGGTGGAATAAAGGTATTTCTGTTTTTCATCAGCACACCCTCAGAGCAGAATTTAAAATGAAACCTGAACCTAGAAAGCCTCACTAATGGGAGCCCCACATTTGGCAGAGCCCTGTTCGACTTTTCATGGCCAAATGTATGGGCATCCCTTCTGTCTCCTTCCTTTCTCCACCTCTTTCTTAACCTGCCCTACTCGGGCTGCGGGAATAATCACTTTTATTTCTACCTTCAACCATCCAGAAATTATAATAGAAAAGGTAAGAGACGTAATTAAGAATGACGACAAACCAAATGCAAGAACTATATAGGAAAGCTCTTATTTAATCCCCACGGCAATCCCACAAATAGTTACATTTAGACTTATTTTACGGATGAAAAACTATGATGGTTAGAGATGTCAAATAATTAGAAGACCAAGACTGCACAGCTTGTAAGTTGCTAACTTGGGAGCCAAACAGAGGCCCTTCTGTTTCCAGAGTCTGAGCGCTAGTGAGGCTGCTCTAAGCGGGCGGACAGGGAAATGGGAGCTTCTTTGGAGAGGAGAGGGACACAGCACCCAGGGGTGTCTGTAAGTGTGTGTTGGGGAGTCGTGAAAGTTCCTTGCATTGTTAAGCACAGTACTTGCAAATCTGTGTTTATTTTCCCTACTCAAGGGCTTGCATGCAATTAGAGCATCAGCTGACTTGGGTGAGTACTAGGGTGAATACTTTTGGTTTTGTGTCCTGGGGTTAGCTATTCCAATAATATGGATTACTAGGAGAGAAACGAACACAGCTTTTCATTTAACTGCCATCAACAATATTATAAAATAATCTTCTTTAGCTAAAAAATAAAAACTAACATTATCCAACACTGCTCATTTCAACAAACAGTCCCCAACTTGGAAACATGTCACCATACAAAACTCACTTTTAGATTGGTTGTTTAAAATTCAGACCACCTTTTCAGAAATGGTATTATAGATGGCAGTTAGGCTTCCAGGCTATCTTATAAAAACCTACTCAGCCCATAACATAGCTGAAATATTTTGTGTTTATAATAAAAATTGTAGAGAATAATGCTTTGTAATGCTGGAAATTAAAATAAATAATAATGGTGGGATAATTAACCTTTATATAATTTGTGTAGCCTGCAGCTTGAGGAAATCTACTATAATATTAGAGCTAAGGGCTTGCTCTGGGATTAGAACATCTTTATAGCCTGCTACCTTTGTGATTATGGGACAAGGTATGACTCACTGAGCCTCACTAAAATGTAAAATAGGGGTAAAAGCCACTTCAGAGGGTCGATGTGAGGATTAAATAAGATATGTATGTAGAATACTGGTGTCGTAGAACTTGGAAACCGCAGGTTTCCTGGAGTATGATAACTGTCATAGATATGACTGATACCTGCTGATTATTGAGCCCTTCCCAATGGATTGGCAGTGTGGCAAAGATTTAATATAATAATATAATAATATAAACCTATATTAATATAATAATATAAACCTATCATCCTCATGAGTATCATTTTTACAAATATAGGTCTTAAGGTGCTATGAGATTAAGCAACTTGCTCAATATTGCATGAAAATTTGTCAACTTGTCTGGGCCACAGAGTGCCCAGATATTTGGTGAAACACTATTCTGGGTGCATCTGTAAGGGTACATCTGAATGAAATTAACATTTGAATCAGTAAACTGAGTAAAGCAGATTGTCCCCCCAATGTGGGTGGGCCTCATCTAACCTGTTGAGGGCCTGAAAAGAAAATTTTTAAAAGCTGAGGAGGAGAGAGAATTCTCTCTCTCTCTCTTTGTGTGTGAGTGTGTGTGTGTGTGTGTGTGTGTGTGTGTGTGTGTGTTTGATCTTTGAATTGGGACATAGATCTTCTCTTGTCTTTTGGTTTGAACTGAGACACCATCCACTCTTCTGCTGCTCAGGCCTTTGGACTTGTACTGGAATTACACCATCAGCCCTTCTGGGTCTTCATCTTGCCAGCTGCAGCTCTTGGGACTTCTCAACCTCCAGAATTACATAAACCAATTATTTATAACAAATCGCTTTAGAAAGATAAATAGATCTACCAGGTCTGTAGGTCTGAAAGCTGAGAATTTTCTGAAGTCTGTTGTGACTCTCTTTGGACTCAGTTTGGACTTCTCAGTTCTTACTCTGTGTAGGTCAGCACTGCTGAAGATAGGGATGGGGACAACCAGGGTTATATGGGCCAGGAATGAGAAAGAAAAATACTAGGGAAGAGCATTCCAAGCTGAGAAATCATGTAAGCCAAGACAGAAATGGGTCCCCAGTTCTTATCAATTATGGCTTAATTTAACGTTGGAGCTCTGCCAAGGCTTTAGACGGAGACTTCTTTCAACTTACTCCAAAACTTGATGCTAGGAGCCAAGAATCTTCCCAAGTCCACACGATGTCAAGGGCTCCAGCATCATGCCTGGCACACAGTAGGTGCATGATAAACCTCATTAACTCTGAATAAGCTGTCATAACACATTTTTTTTCTGCTACCTCTCGTGACTTCAGCTTCCTTGGGATGCAGTGATGAAGTGTTTGGTTTCTTAAGGTTTCCTACCCAGCAAAGCTCCACATCACCACCACCAAACTTCAAAGTGACTCTCTGTGTTAGGAAGCAGGGCACAGGCAGGATTTTGCTAACTATAGATTCCAAGACAGAAGTTGAAAAACATGCAATGCTCCCATACTGAATCTATGCTCCACATATTTGCAGACCAGAAGAAATATCTCTCCTGCTTTGGTAAGTTGGCCCCCAGCTTTTCATTTCAGTAATTGATCCTTGCCAGATGGTATTTAATTATCTTCAATGCAGTGATCATGTTTATTTATTTAAATGTCCCTGAAGCTTCGACTCATGAACTTGGTTTTATTCATCTGTCTTCTGACTCAGAGTAAACTCTTTAGAATATGATATTTACAAACTAATCTTAACAGAACCTCATTACATTGAAACATGATATTTCTAAAAAGACAGATCAGTCATAAATTCGGTCTGAAAAGTTAACATATAAGGATGAGGAGAAAGAAAGTGATCATAGAAAATCTGGAAAACACAAAAAAGTAGGAAGCAGATAAAACCTTAGGAAGTATGACCACTAGCATCAGTGGTAACCCTCTTGGTTCTGGTCTTTCCACTGCTTTTGTTTGGTTGGTTAGTATGGATTCTTTCTCTTTTGCCACTGTATAGTAAGTTAAGTAAAAGAGGGATTGTTAGAGTCTTGATGCTAAGTTCAGATGTATCAGCTATTCCTTCCATTTCTATTTTTAAAAATTACTTATTTAATTATTTTTGATAGAGACAAGTTCTTTCTATGTTACCCAGGCTGGTCTCAAACTCCTGGGCTCAAGCAATCTTCCTGCCTCAGTCTCCCAAAGTGTGGGATTCCAGGTGTGGGCCATGGTGCCCAGCCTATTCCTTCCACTTAGCACTGTTTCACTGCCTCTGTCACCACCAGGACCAGGCATGGTCATGCAGGTGCAGAAGCTGCTGCATGGCACAGGCTGCATCTTCTCTATCACCATTGTCACTGCATTTCTTACTTGTGAAAATCCTGGAAAACCCAGGATGCTGAAAATACTCAACTTGGTTTTTCCACTGAAATTCATCAGTTTCCTATTGTTACCTTGGCTTCCTGAATGGCTGAGGTTGATCTTAAAAAGGTGACAACCTTATCTGCCCAGAACCTGACTGCCCTGTTTTTTTCATCCCTTCCACATGCTTTTTTTCTGTACAGAACTTCTGACATTGAAGTAGATATTTGTACATGGAAATGATACACAGAATGCTGAAAGAGACTGTAATCTATCCTCTTATCTACCTCCATGTGGCTGCTGACAACAGAGATATATAACTTCTGGGGTACATCCAACACATGAAAGGTTAGAATGTCCATATATCACCCACTACTTTCTTTCAAGAAGAGTTTCCTAATTTTTGCAACCACTTGGCAGGTCTATAATTCACTGCTTTATCTGCTTTCTTCCCCTCACTGATTGTTGATATAAATGTGAGTAGCAAATGATCATTCTTAAGACTTTTGCCTGGGTTTTATGGTTGCTACCAACTATTTTGTCTCAGAGATTACAAATAAAAATAGGCTCCACAATGAATAAAGTAAACAGAGGGCTGGTAGAATCCCAGGAATTGATGTCCAGAAAATAGGTTTTTCATCTGTGTGTAGCCTCTTGGCAAAATGTGTGCATTTTCACTAACCCATGTGCTAAATTACTGACTTTCACGGCATTTTAAATTATTTCATATCTGATCCACAGTTGCAAAGATATATGGCAAACATCCAATTTTTTTTTGTTTGTTTCTTGGCTTAAGTTCTCCTCTTCTATGGTTTAGGACAGAGGCAGACTTGAAGTAGAATTTTACTGGGAAAAATCTACACTCTGAATAGGTCAACTGCATATATATAACTTCAGTATTTAGCAGCTGCCTATTGAAATGTGAAATTGCACCCTCCAAAAAATATTTAGGACAATTCTTTACCTCCATTGATGAATGACTCCCAGGAGAAAGAAATAATGCAAACTCAACATATCCATCAGCTGGTGTGAATACAAATAGTCATTCAGGCTTGATTAAAGTCATCAAACTTTGTTCTTCCATTCTACCATACATTCAAAGTAGAGTGAGGCCAGATATATGACTAATAGCAGAGAGGCTAACTTTAAAGCAAAACTAAACATCTAGATAAATGTTGCCTGTCAAAGAAGTGGACTTGAAGGACTCCATGTACTTTCCAGTCACCATACCAGCTCTTCAACTTCTCTAGAATACTTCTTTTGAGTCAGTGAGAGCCAAACAGGAAATTATGCTTGCTATTTTATGATAATCATATCTACTTCCAAGGACAAGGTTTATTATAGTTGATTATATTCTCAAGAATGGATCTATTTATGGATTATAAATAGGTTTATTAAAAACAATCCAACACATGTAGTATTGACTACCTTGATTATTGCCTATAGATGAATGTTCACCTATACTGGAGAGGTCAGATGACCAAGGCTGCAATTTAAAATGTCCAGGCCCCTCTGGAGGGGCTATGAGAGACTGCCATGGTCCTATTTACATGGAAAATTAAGATTCTTAGGAAAGACTTCATGTGCTTAAGGTGGTTCAAGGACAAGGCATCAGTGTTAAAAAAGAGGGACGCTTGAGTCTTGTGTGGTATCTGTCAGAAATTTCTGCTTCTGCCAAGTAGGGAGAGAAGACAGATTAAAACTGTCAAGTGTTGCTTCACTGAGTAGCTGGAAGTCTTCAATATTGAGTGTGGGGTAGCTAAAAATGAAGAAATGCTATTTTCACCATTATTACGGATCTATGTTTATCTCCCAGGTGGAACTATACGGGAAACACATATCAGAACTGTCTATCTTATAAAACAACTCAACAGATCTGGTCCTTCACATTTAAAACAATTGTTCATGGAGTCTTCTTGTAAATACTATCATAATACCTCACCAAAGAATATAAACTATCACAAGAGTTTTTATTTAACAGAGGCACTGTAGTGTAGTGGCTTTGGCATGAGACTGGTGTGCGTTTGAATCTCAGCCCCACCACTCACTATATAGATGACCACAGTCACTTACCCACTCTTGGACCCAGTTTCCTATTCTGTGCTAGAAAGAATGTTGACTAAATGTATTGTGTTATCACAGTTGAATTTCTGTTTTCCCAACTTGAGTTCTGAGAAATTAAATTTGCCTCTAATTTTCTAGTAAATTTCTCAACTGCTAAAAAAAGAAAAAAAAAGTGCCCATATGTTCAGATAACTGCCAGTATAATGGTCCTTTAGATAAAAATTGGCCAGGGTAAAATATTTTTTTGAAAATTTTTCCTTCAAAGCACTGTCCTGTAATTTTTTGCTTGTAACTCATCGTCCTGTTCCCTGGGAGTAGCAGATGGGGTATGAAGCAATGATGGTTCCTATTAAACCCAACTTCATTTATGTTCTTTAAATCTTTTTTTTAAAGTTCTCATTCTTTTTCTCTGTGAACTCTGTAATCTTTCTCCGATTTCTTCTGTATATTGTTTATTTAACATCCAAACCTCTTTCGTACTATCATAGAGCCTATTACCCACACTTTGGAAATGTTCTAGACAGGTTGAAGTGAGGTAAGTAAATTCTTCTTTTATTTTATTTTCCTTGAAAATCTCTTCTCTGATCTCCCTGCTTCCAATCTTGTGGTCTTTCAAGTTAGAGAAGGAATAAATTTTCTAGGGACAAAAATCACCATTTCTCTTCTCATCCTTCCTCTTTTAATGATTTCAGTAGTTCCCAAGTCCTTCAAGATGAAGGTCTTTGCTTCTGCTTGCTCCTTGACACATTTGCTTCCTCTCATTCTGAAGCTCCTGCAAGCCCTTCACCCCACCATGCTCCTTCTGGCTTTGGAGTCTTTACTTACACTGCCGTCCTGGCCCCAGGAGCATGTCTCCTTCTCCCAGCCAGGTGGTTGACCGCTGCTCCTCATTCAAGAACCAACACAGGTCCTGCTTATTCTAGAAAGTCTTACCTGATGACCTCTTACTCCCTGCAGCCTGGGCAGGTGCCCCCACATCCAATCTAAAGGAAATACAATGAGGATTAAAGAAGAGAGAGCACAGGAAAACACATGCCATCTAGCAGCCTTCCAATAAATGTCACTCTTTTCTAGTGATGAAGACCAACTTGAACATTATCTAGTCTCGTTCCTGTATTGCCTTTCAGAGATAACTAAAAAAAAAGTATTTCCTCTTTCTTAAACCTAATGCCTTTTCATCCCTTGTTGTAAACAGACTGAACATCTTGTCAGGTGTAAGAATTACTATCCAACTGAAATTTATTTTCTGAAACATTCTTATCAGTCTTTTATTCCAGGATAAATGTGGCCTTATCTATGCCCTTAAATAGATAGGGTTCTAAGGATCTTTTACAAGGTCTCTTCCAGCTTTAACATTTGTTGATTGTAAGATTTATTTTTTTTAAAAAATACCTTAACAGAGATGATGTCAAATTTCTGGAACTCAATTACACAATTTAAAGATTATGCAGAGCCTTAGTTCTTCCCTCTCCTCCCTGTGTCTCTCTTCTGCTCCATGGCCTTTAGCCATTTTCACTACTTATAAATGCTTCCGGGCAGAAAGGAGATGCTATACTAACACGGCAGTCTGATCAAAGGTAGATTAGCGGAAGAATCCGTATGTTTCCTCTAATTTTTACAAACCACAAATGCTTTATCCAAATAATTCGTTAACTCCTTACCATAAGACTTATTTTATTTAACTCCCGTGTCTCCTTTCCAACTTTCAATTCTCTCTCCTTAACTAAGCTCGCTGGGGTTTGTTTGCCTGGCTTCTCTCTTCATGCCCCGCCACACTCATATCTCTCCATTTGGGTGAAATATGGCTTGGAACATGGAACTGTTTCAACCTGGCATCTTCTATTCCCCTAAGAAAATCTGACTGAAATTGCCAGTGAATGCTATAAAGAGATCTCCTAGTTGTAATGTCTGAAACTGACCTGGAGATTTTATGTAGAACTCTGCAATGTCAGCAGCTGCTCAGCTACACGTATTCCACACACAACCCCTTTTATAGCTTTGACTTAGAGCCAACTTCTGTTTCCAGCTCGAGTGCCAAGAGCCAATGGATGCTTAAATTCGTGACAGATCACTCTGCCCTAGAACTTTCTTTTCAATTCGGCTGACAGAGGCAGAGCCCTGGGGTCCTTAATTATCCCAGAGCATATAATGATACTGCTTGCAGAATGAAGACTGGATGCTGGTAGCAAGCCCAAATGCTGCTGTTCCTAAACTTGGCTACTCTGACGCTATCGTTTGCCACAGGTGCTTTCTTCAATGACGGGGTCTGGCAAGGCAAGCCAGTGAATCCAGTTCTAACTGGAGTTTAACCATTCCTGACTTGTTTTTTTTCCCCTTTTTACACATGGCCAAGAGTGTTTGGCAAAGTTTGCCAAGACTTGAACGGGGAGAAAATATATATTTAATGTGTGATCAAAATCTTTTCTAAACTGTTTAAGCACCCTATGTCACTTAATGATACAGCAGCCCCAGGAGTGGTCTTGCTCCTAGTCTGTGAATTATGGGGAGAGAGGTCGAGTCAAAGGCCCACTATCATGAGAACGGTCATCTGAGCACATTGTGAGAGTACGGTCTTTTATTAAGGTAATGATCTTGCTTTGAGTGATGATGGTAACATAATATTTCTTCATTGTGTTCTAAGTGCATGGATTATTTTACATACTTTTTATGATGACCCTGTTCATTTTGTAGAAGACGTAGCTCCAGTTTACAAATGAAGAAAATGTAGCATAAAGAGGTTATGGTTTTTCTGCAGTCATAGCTGGTAAGAGGCAAAGTTGGACCTTGAACCTGCCTTCGGAGGTTTGCATTTTATAATGTGTCTTGGTATATTACAACATGGTCTTCGCCCTTACCTTTGGTCACTTCTCTAAGTTATGGTTTTTCTATTAAAGTTTAAGGCAGTGACTGTGCTTCAAATAAAGCCTGGCAGGACTCAGCCATCTTTAACTCTAGGTGTGGTGGATGGATGGATGAATTCTGCCCTTCATTCAACAGGTAACAGTCTTACCAAAGCCTGGCTCTTAGCTAGGTCCTCATGGTCATTAGTCTTCTGTGGGACACAGGCTCTAAGAAAATTGTCACAAATGAGATGGGTTATAATGAGATTCCCAGGTTAAAGGACCCACTGGAAATGGGAGTATGAATAGGAGTTAGCCCATCTTGTGACGAGGCTAGGGAAGCACGTTCTAGGTTGAGAAGAGGCAGGTTCAAAATCTAGAAGTCAACTGAAGGCAGTTAGCCAAGACTCTTTGGTTCCCCAGAAATCACACCTGGGGTCTGAAGTACCTGGCTGTGACTCCTAGGCCACAGGCGGATGACTGAGGTGTGTGTGAATCAAGGCCAGGGCCTGGGGTCAGATCGGCTCAGAAACTTTGAATGCCATCTCCGGTCAAGCTCCTACCTAGTTCCCATCTGTGGAGTTGTGAGGAAGTCTGGAAGCCTATTTCTGAGTTTCAGTCACTGCCAGGACTTGTGTGGGTGGGGAAGGGGCTGACTGACTCCAAAACACTATGGATCAGGACAGGATCCCTGGCAGAATGGAACTCAGGAGAGAATCTTACATGAAACTGAAATAAAGTCACCCAGCACACCATTTAGAGAAAGAAGCCAAATCTTCCCATGGACTGTGCTCATGTGGCTTTTATCTCAAAATTTTGTCAAAGCTTGTTATTTGCTAATATTTTAAATATCAGGGGAAAATTACTATAGAATAGCCAAAGACTATCTAGAAGATGGGATTAACGGTAGTTGATATTTGTCTGGGGATGGGGGGGGCACACCTCATCAACAAGGGTACCTGCACAAGGCATATTTGTATACCTAACCCTTAATCGTACCCCCAATTTTAAAATGAAACATATGTTTAAAAAAAGAGTAAACAGAATTGATTCTGATACATTTTATTTCTGGGGACTTGGGGATACCTGAGTCACTGAACTATTGCTGTCACAATTAAAGTTTCCTTTTTCAAGTGAAGGTATCACTTCTCTGATTATCCTTAACCTTGTTATGTGTTGATGAATGCCTCTGTGTAGATCTGCTTACCAGTTGAGAATTGAGCTAGATAGGTGGAGGCAAGAGATCAGCTCTCTTGTGAGTCAGACAAGGATGGAGAACCATTCGCTGCAGCACCCCCCCAACTATTTGATGCCTGCTGTAACACAGGTATGATGCCAGGCATTGGGAAAAAGCATACCTTGGCGAGAGGCTGGGGAAAGGAGATGAGAATGAAAAGTGAGCTGAGACAGGACCATGGACAAAGTTCACCTGCTTTCCAGGTGTGTGCAATGAGCAAATGGGGCAGAGAGCATGGGCACTGAGAGGAAGCGTTGACAGAAGGAAGATAATAAATGTTCTGAGATTTCAACACCATCGAAGAGCCCTAACACATGACTGCCAGGGCTTAGTTCTCTCTGTCATTAATATTTCTTTTCTGCTACAAGACCATTTGGTTCTTGAGCCTGTAGTGTTACTGACTCCTTTCTGGTCAGATTCTTTTTAGCGTCACACAGACTTCTCTCTAGTAGTAAAAATCAGGTTTTCTGTTATAATTTGCTTCACATTGAGGTAATATGTTGCTGTCTGGAAGAAGCAAGTCTCGCATTTGAGTCATACTTTCCATAGTGATGCTAAGCCTTCCCACTTCCTATGTCTGGTGCTGAAGGGGAGACCAAGAAAGAAAAAATCTGCAGCTAGGTCAGAAATTTTTTTTTACACAAAGGGTTAACTGGCTTCAGGAAGGAACAAAGACATGGCTCTACTGTGGCTGCTTCCTGAGTACAAGAGAGTGAAGAGCCTTCTAAGTTGGCATCAGGGAGAGCTGCGTGAGAGATGGCTTTGTGGAGGGACTCATCCTTACCTGGAGCACGGTATGGGAGGAAAGCTTGAAGAAGCCCTCTGATTTTCTGCATCCATAAGAAACATATTTTGAGCTGCCGTCAAAGATTCACAGAAGGTCTTTAAGTCCATGGCAAATTGGGAAGGAAACCATTACTGGGAAATATTTTCTTCAGGGAGTAGAGTAAGTAAGAGTAAGTGTTTGGGGAAAAAGTCCAATAATCAGCACATGACAAAGTTCCAAACCAATATAAAAAGAACTTGCATACACAGTAACAAGATATTTTTTGTTACAGAAAAGATTAAATAAATTTTAAAAATAGGTATTGAGACTCACTAGATTAGAATTATTTTACTTCTTCTCCAAAAGCTAAAGTAAAGAATGTTAGAATCGTTGTAATACACACACGCACACACACAAATATACACACACACAAATATACACACATAATATACATATACACATACAATATGCACATCTACAAACATATATACACATACCACACACATATAAACTCACATATACACAGATATGCACACACGTACACACATATATGAAGGGCACAGTGAGAAGGGAGAACTGTAAAAGTCTGCTAGTACCTTGAACCTACCTTCTTAGGAAGAAGGCAAAATTATCTTTTAGTGAGGAAAATACCTTAAGTAATTAAAGAAAATAAGGTCACTTGGGCTTAGCTTAGGTAGGAAGAAAGAATAATAGAAATTTGGCAGTTTGCAGTATAGCGGGAAAGCTCTTAAAGAGGGAGGCTTGAGAGACAGGAAGGACAGGCCAGGAAGGAGCTTCCTGAGGTGCCGAGTGACACACTGTATGGGTTCTCCATACAGGAGTGCCAAGAAGTGAACTTGGAGTTACTTTCTGCCTGGTGCTGTCATTCTTCTGAGCTACCCCAAAGCCTTACCATTTAATTCTCTTGTATTGAACGGTGTGAGGAATGAAGGAAGAAGAGACAGGAGCAACAAGGAGGAGGATATCAGACTTAGAAGCTGAGGGGAGTGGGAATATGACAAAGCTCATTTCCCACTATGTATTTGAAAGCGACCCCAGACAGTGGGGGAGGGGCCAGTGGAAGCGAAGGGGAAACACTTTGGTTACTACTGCACTTCCTAGGTTGTTACCTCCTTTGGGGTCAGAAAAAAATTTCCAATGGCCACCCTGTAGCCCTGTCACCCTCCCACACACTTCCTCTTTGTCCTCTGTAAGCTAAAGAGGTAAACGTCCACTGCTTTAGAGGTTTTCCTTGGCCTGAAATGAGTCTGAATGTTTGTGCGGATGCGAAGAGGAGTTTGACCCCTAGAGGGTGATCACACCATATGGTAAAGGGGAGGACATGGGGAAGGCAGAAACAGAGATGGGAAAACAGCCCTAAGTTCCTAATGTGAGTTCCAGCTGCTGGGTAACGGCACATACATACCCGAGTGGCTACAACAGCCTCTGTGTAGTCATATCCCCTGGATTGAAAGGCAGAATCCTCTTTGGACTTGGAGTTTGGCCCCTTCTTGATGGAAGGAATGGGGAGCCAGGGAGCCCAGCCCTTCTTGTCACTCACAGGAGGTTTGAGAGTGTAGCCGGGGGAGACCTGGGATTCCCTCTACTTCTGCAAGAAAGATCAGCGGTCTCTGATGACAGCAGACTTTTCTGCAGACATTGGGACTGCAGCTAGCCACTTCAGAGCAATGTGGAGATTGAAAACTAGGAACTGGAGGCAATAAAATAAGACAAATTCACCTAGATAAAACTGACTCTCGGCAGAGCCTTGGTACAGCTTCCTAGGGTGGTGAGGCCCAAAGTTGAAAATGGAGTGGAGAATAGCCCCATCCCTCTCCACATGACACAATTTCCCCTCCAACTTCTGCCTCTTGAATGCATGCGACTAGACAGTGAAGCTGGCCTTGCTCTTCTTAGTTGAGGGTGGCAACCTCTTTTCCCAGCCCCAGTAGGCTGCAGGAAGTCCCTGGCAGTCCCCCGTGAGGAATGGAGGCCAGGGCACAATGTCATGATGGACAAAAAAAATACTTATTCTACAGAAAAAACCAAAACCAACCAAACAAAAAAGTCCCTCTTTTATGTGCACTTTTCAATGGATTGCTGACAAAATTTTATACATCTATAACATCATCACAATCAAGAAGTAAAACATTTCAATCATTTCCCAAAAACTCCCTTGTACCTCTTTCCTGTCAGGAACCCCCAAATCCTCAACTCTAGATAACCACTGGTCTGCTTTATGCCACTGTAGATTTTTGTTTTTCCTAGATTTTCTTATAAATGGAATCAGATGGTATGTACTCTTTTGTCTCTAGAATCTGTCACTCGGCATATTTTTGAGATTTATCCGTGTTGTTATGTGTTTCAGCCGTTCATTCCTTTTTATTTTTAGTTAGTATTTCATTGTGTGAATGTGTCACCATTTATTTGTTTATGTGTTGATGGGCATTAGATTGCTTCCGGTTTTTGACTATTATGAATATAGCTGCTATGAATATTCATGTACAAGTCTTCATATAGATTAGGGCTTTGATTTTTCTTAAAGAAATAACTAGGCATGGTAATTCCGGTTGTAGGGAAAGGGTATGTTTAACTTTACAAGACACCATCAAACTGTTTTCCAACTGGTTGTACCATTTTACATTCTGACAATTGTATGAGAGTTCCAGTTGCTCCCCGTCTTCTTTAACACATGGTACTATCAGTCTTTTTTTATTTAGCCATTCTAAGGAGTGTGAAGCGGTGTCTCATTATGACTGCTGACACCGAGCGTCTCATCATGTGCTTGTTAGTCATTTGAATATTTTCTTTTGTATGATGTTTGTTAAAATATTTTCGACGGGCTCGGTGGCTCAGCCTGTAATCCCGCGCCTTGGGAGGCTGAGGTGAGTGAATTGCCTGAGTCACCCGCGGGTTCGAGACCTCATCTCTACAATAAAAATTAAAAAATCAGCCGGCGTGGTAGCACACGCCTGTAGTTCCTGCTACTTGGAAGGCTGAGGTGGAAGGATTGCCGGAGCCCAGCAGGTGGAGACTGCGGTGGCCGGGAGCGACCACTGTACTCCAGTATGGGTGACAGAGTGAGACTCCAACTCAAAAATAAAAATAAAAAAATTAAAAATAAAATAAATAAATAAATAAATAATTTAAAAATTAAAAAAATATTTTCCTATTTTTTATTATGCTGTTTTTCTTATTAGTTGTTAAGAAATTTTATAAAATATATTTTGGCTTGCCTTTTCATCTTCTTAACAGTATTGTCAAAGAGGAGAATTTTTTCATTTTCCTAAAATTCTATTTTTTTTTCATTTTTTATTTTAAAGATGTGGAGTACAATTCAGAATTAGGTAGATAAGTGGTCATTGTACAGGAAAAGTTTAAGCTTTCCTGTGGTCCCCACTTTACCTGGTTTGAGATCAGTTACCTTTATTGATGTTATGTACACCTCCTGCCTCCACTGGCGGTGTCCTGCTACTGCCAACCCTTTCTGACAGTATTATAATAAGTGTTCAGGGTCCACTTATAAGTGAGAACATGTGGTACTCAATTCTTTGTTTCTATTTCTGTGACAGATCACTGAGTACGATAGACTTTAACTCCATCCAAGTTGCTGCAATGTCTATAATTTTATCTTTCTTTATGGCTGCATAAATTCCATCATGTGTATGTACCACATTATTTTCATTCAGTCTACTTTAGATGGGCAGCATAGTTGGTTCCATGTTTTTGTTATTGTGAATAATGCTGCAATAAACATGCATTTGCAGGTATCTTTTTTATAGAATGATTTGAATTTCTCTGGGTAATTTCCAAAAGGGGGATTGCTGGATCATATGGAAGGTCAATTTTTAGATCATTTAGGAATTGCCACATTCTTTTCCACAGAGGAAAGATACCGTGTATCAGTACAACCAGTACCAACAGTGTAGAAGTATTCGCTTTTCCCCACATCCTCTCCAGCATTTGTTGTTTTTTGAGTTATTGATGATGGCCATCCTGACTGGAGTTAGGTCGTATCTCAGTGTGGTTTTAATTTGCATTTATTTGATAATTAGTGAGACTGAGCATTTTATCATGTGTCTGTTGACTGCTAGTATATCTTCTGTTAAGAATTGTCTATGCATATCTTTTGCCCACTTTTTAATAGGGCTGTTTGTTTTTTTCCTTTCAGCACGTTTGAGTTCCTTATAGATTCTGGATGTTAGGCCTTTGTCAGATATACAGTTGGCAAATATTTTTTCCCCATTTTCTGGACTGTCTTCCCATTTTCTTGATGATTCCTTTTGCTTGGCAGAAGCTTTCATTTTTATGAGGTCCAACTTGTCTATCTTATCTCTTACAGCATGGGCATCTCAGCTTTTGATCAGGAATTGTATGTCTATTCCAATTTCTGTAAGGGTGTCTCCTATGTTTTCTAAAGATTCTTATAGCGGTCTTAAGCTTAGGTCTTTGATCCATTTAGAGTTGGGTTTTGTGCATGGTTATAGGTAGGGGTCCTATTTCAATCTTCTCCATGTGGTCAGCCAGTTTTCCCAACACCGTTTACTAAATAAGTTCCTCTCTCCCTAGTGGTTGTTGGTGGAGGCTTTGTCAAAATTGAGTTGGTTGAGAAATTGAGGTTTTGTTTCCAGAGTCTCTATCCTGTTCCACTGGCCTATATGCCTGTTTTCGTACCAGTATCAGGCTGTTTTGATTATTTTAGCCTTATAGTAAAGCTTAAAGTCTGGGAGTGTGATAACTCCCATTTTTGTTTCTTTTGCTAAGGATTGTTTTAGCTATTCGTGGTAGTTATGTTTCTATATGAATTTCTGTATTGTCATTTCCAGATCTGGAAAGAATGATGTTGATAATTTAATGACTATTGTGTTGAATCTGTAGATTGCCTTAGATGGGATGAACATGCTAACAATGTTAATCCTTTCAATGCATGAGCATGGAACATTTTTCCATTTGTTTGTGTCTTTTTTTATTTTTGAACAGAGTTTTGTAGTTTTCATTGTAAAGGTCTTTTACTTCTCTGGTTAGGAAGATGCTGAGATATTTAATTTTTTTTGTGTGGCTATTGTGAATAGGATTCTGTTTTGTATTTGGTTCTCTGCCTGTTTGTTGTTGGTGTATAAGAATGCAACTGTCTTTTGCACATTTATTTTGCACCCTGAGACTTTGCCAAAGTCCTTTACCAGTGCAAGGAGGTTTTTGACAAATTCTCTTGGGTTTTCCAAGTATAGGATCATATTGTCAGCAAAGAGGAATACCATAGCTGTCTCTTTTCCTACTTGGGTTCCTTTGATTTTTCTCTTGTCTGATTGCTCTAGCAAAGGCTTCCAATCATATGTTGAACAGGAGGAGTGAGAGAGGGCAGCCATGTCTTGTCCTGGTTTTCAGGGGAAATGCTTCCAGTTTGTCCATTTAGCAATATATTGGCTGTGGGTTTATTGTAGATGGCTCTTACTGTTTTGAGGTGTGTTTCCTCTATGCCTAGGTGTTCAAGGGTTTTTATCAAGAAGCAATGATGGATTTTATCAAAAACCTTTTCTGCATCTAACAATATTATCATGTGGTTCTTGTCTTTACATCTGTTGATGTATTTAATTACATTTATGGTCTTACAGATGTAAAGCAAACCCTGTATTCCAGGGGTGAAGCCTACTTTGTCATGGTGGATAATTTTTGAGATATGTTCTTGGATCCAATTTGCTAGAATCTTGTTGAGATTTTTGCATCTATGTTCATTAGGGATATTGGCCTGCAGTCCTCTTTCTTTGTTGGACTTTTATCCAGTTGGGGTATCAGTGTGATGTTAGCATCATAAAATGACTTGGGAAGAGTTTCATCTTTCTTGATTGCCTGGAATACTTTCAGTAGGATTGGTATCAGCTTCTCCTTGTATGTTTTGTAGAATTCCACTGGAAATCCATCTGGTCCAGGTCTTTTTTTATATAGGTAGTTTTCTTATGACATATTCAATTTTCTGGATTGTTACCAGTCTATTTAAGATCTCAGTTTCTTCTTCGTTCAACCTTGGGAGGTTGTGTGAGTTCATTTAGGTTTTCGAGTTTGTTTCCATACAGGTGTGCATAGTAATTTCTGATAATCATTTGTATTTCTTTGGGGTCAGTTGTGACTTGGTCTTTTGCATTTCTGATTGTGTTTATTTGGGCTTTCTTCTCTCTTTTTCTTGGTCATTCTGGCTAGGGTCCCATTGATCTTGTTTATCCTTTCAAAGAATCAGCTTTTTTTGTTGTTGATTTTTTCTATGATATTTTTGTCTTCTGTGTCTCATATTTGGTCTTTTACTTTGGTGATCTGAAATCTACTGAAGTTAGGGTTTTGGTGGTCTTGTCTTTTCAACTTCCTTAGGTGATTTGTTAGGCTGTTAACTTGTGATATTTCCATTTTTTTAAATGAGTATTCATAGAAATATGAATTCCCCTCTTAGTGCTGAATTCATGGCACCCCAGAGGCTTTGGTAAGATGTTTCTTAATTTTCATTTGTTTCCAGGAATATTTTATTTTATTTTATTTTATTTTATTTTATTTTATTTTATTTCTGTATTGACCCAGGAGTTGTTCAGCATTGTGCTGTTTAGTGTCCATGTCTTTGTGAGCTTTGGAGGAATTTTGTTGGTGTTGATATTTATTTTTATTCCACTGTCTTCTGAGAAGGTGCATGGCAGTATTTTGATCTTATGAAATTTGTTTATGCTTGATTTATGGTTGAGGATGTGCTTGATCTTGGAGTACACTTCATAGGTGATGAGCAGAATGTGTATTCCATGGCTGTTGGGTGGAGTGTTCTGTAGATGTCTATTAAGTCCATTTGTTTGTATGTCAAATGGAGGTTCTGGATCTCCTTGTTGATTGTTTGTGTTGATGATTTATCTAGGGTTGATAGTGGGGTATTTAAATCCCCAGCTCCAATAATGTTAGTGTCAATATCTTTGTTTAGATTACTTAGTAACTGTTTTATAAAATCTGGTTTTCCTGTGTTGGGCGCATATATGTTTCGGATGGATATTTTTTGGATTGAACCTTCTATCATTATGTAGTGTCCTTCTATATCTTTTAAAATTTTTGATAATTTAAAGATTGTTTTGCCTGATATTAAGATTGTGACTCCTGCCTTCTTTTGTTTTTCATTCACCTGAAAATTTGTTTCAATCTTATAACTTTGAGTCTGTGAGAATCTTTTGTATTGAGATATGTTTCCTGGAGGTAAAATTGTCGGGTCATGTTTTTTTAATCCAGTTTTCCATTCTATGTCATTTTAGTGGTATTTTTAGTCTATTCATATTCAGGCTAATTATTGAGATATGAGAGTTTATCCCCATCATGAGGCTTTTATAAAGTTCTTTGTTGTTGTTGTTATTGTTGTTGCTGCTGCTTGTTTGTTGGTTGGTTTTCTTTTGACTTGGGGGTTGATATGTGTGTATTTTCAGTTTTGCAGTCACCGTGCATGCTGTGTTGATTCTCTGTTTCTCTGCATTCTTGGGAAGAGTGTGGTCATTCTTTTTTTTTTTCTTTCTTCTGTGCTTAATACCTTCTTAAGCATCCCTTATAGAGCTGGTCTGGAAGCAATATTAACTCTTAGGGGTTGAATGTCTGGAAAGGATTTAATTCTCCATCACTAATGAAATTTAGCTTAGCTGGGTTGAAATTGTTTATCCATGAGAATTTTGCAAATTGGATTCCAGTTTCCCCTAGCCTGTAGTGTTTCTGCATATAAATCTTGTTACTCTAATTGGTCTTCCCTGGTAGGTAAACTGACCTTTCTCTCTCACTACCCTTAGGATTTTTTCTTTTATACCTACTTTGTATAAGTGAATATTATGTGTCTAGGAGTTAATCTTCTCATTTGAGGTCTTTCAGGGGTTCTCTTAATCCCTTATTTGATAGCTGCATCTCTGATGGAGTGAGGGAAGTTTTCTTGGATAATGTCATGGAATGTTTGTTCCAAGGTGGTCTCTGTCTCCCTTTCTGCCTCAGGAATGCTGATTGGGCATAAGTTCTGCCTTGTAATATAATTGCACATCTCTTAGGGGCTTTGTTCCATTTTTTAATGCTTCCTTTCTACATTTTTAATGATTTTTATTAGTTCCATATTTTGGTTCTCAAGCTCTGAGATTCTTTCTTCCACTTGGTTAATTCTGCTTTCCATGCTTGTGAGTTTGTTATTTATTTTACTGTATTCTTTATTGCTGTCCTCTCAGTTATCAACTCTTTCATTATTTCTTCTTGTCTTTCTTCATTTGTGTTTATCCTCTCCATCAATACTTTGATATCTAGGTTTGTGGTTTGAGACTAGTCATTCTGGGGGTTTTTCATTGTTTGAGTTTCAAAGTCTATATTCTCAGGTACTGTCTTTTCAGTAGCCCAGAGGGTACTTGTGTTCTTCTGTTGATTCTTCTTCATTTGTGTTTGATTGTTCTCCCTTTTTTCCCCTTTCTCAGTGTCCTCAGCACTGCTGCTTTTCACTTGCTGCAATAGGGAGCAGGCTTTGTTCTCTAGATCCTTCCCTCTGCTCTCAGCACAGGCAAATTAGGCTGCTGTCCATGTGGGTCAGACACCCCATGGACTGCTGGGGAAAGGGAATTGAATCAGATCAGGACCCACTCCATCTTGTCTGTTGTTAGGTCTCCCACTCTGATTACACGTGTCTGTGTTTCATCCATTGTGAGGTGTGGGCATCTGTTTCTCTGGTATCATGACTTGAAGTATTCTTTCTGGGCAAATGATGATCGATCCCAGAGGGGTGTGGGGAGATCACCCCTCAGTCTCAGGATGCAGGTTGCTCAGAATTGGGTGAGTTTGAGCAGGTCTTTTCCCAGTTCTGGGGCAGAAAAAATGGTGTTTGTTCAAGTCTTATCCTCTTATGGAGCTCAGTTCCAGACTTCCTCCCTACACTTTCTCCATAGTCTCTGCTGCCAACACCTTGTCTGTTGCCACAAGTGGTGGTATGAGCCCGGTGCAAAATGCTGAGAGGCAGCTGATCTCTGCTGCTTTTTCCAGAAAGATGCCCCAAGAATGGTGAATGTTCCTGTGTGCAGGGGCATTGAATTCAGAGCAGTGGTAAAATTGAAGCTGCTTTTGCAGGGGATCCCCAGATGCTTGACCCCACATCTGCCCTCAATTGAACAGTTGCTCACCCACTTGCACACATACACAACCACATGTATTCACCCTTATGTACACTCATGCATGAATAGACTCACATACTCTGACTGGTTTCATTGCCCCCTCTCCTCCAATTTATCATATTTAATTGTTTGTGTGCTGAAAAATATTTGACCATCTCTAGATGATGATTTTCTCCTGTCTTCTAGAAAAAAAAAATATATATATATAGTTCTTACGTATAGGTTTATGATCCACTTTGAGTTAACTTTTATATACATCATTTGTAGAAAAACTATCATTTCTCCAATGTAGTAGCTTGCTGCCTTTGCTGAAAATCAGTTAGCCATGTGTATATATATATGTGCGTGTACAAGTTCTCACAGTTAAGTGCATGAATTCATCGTAGAAAAAGTACTGCATGCCTCGTTGCTAAATATCACTATGGTCACCTTCAAAGTATTCCCCTTGAGAAGCTGTGCACCTACTCCAGCACTTATTCCACCTGTCAAAGCAATTTTGGAACTCTTTTTCTGGAATGGCCATCAGAGTGGTCATCATATTATACTTGATGTTCTAAATGCCATCTAAATGACTTCCTTTCAATATTCCTTTTATCTTCTGGTAAAGAAAAAGTCACTGGGGACCAGATCAGGTGAGTAGGGAGGGTGTTCCAGTAAGGAGGGTGTTCCAGTTATTTGTTTACTGGCTAAAATTTCCCTCACAGACAGTGCTGCGTGAGCTGGTGTGTTGTTGTGATGTAAGGACTTCTTTTAGACCATTTTGTACGTACCTTTCTCATGCCAAGATTTTCAGTTAAGATTTTCCTGTTTCTCTATCAATATTTAGTTTGCTATGCTTCTCACAGTCAGCCAAACATTTTGATGCGTAATTTGATGAAGTTTTGCTTGTTACTGACTGTCCTGACCTCTCTTTATCAGTGATGCTTTCTCCCTTCTCAGAAAAATGTTTAATCCATTTGTACATGGCCATTTTCTTCATGGCATTATTCCCATAAACTTGGACTAACATATCCCTGATTTCACTTGCACTCTTGCCAAGTTTAACAAGAAATTTAATGTTTGCTCATTGCTGTAATTCAAGAACTGACATTCTTACAATGGCACACAAAATTATACAGCAACAATAATGAGTACCATTCAGCAAGACACTGCCACATGTCAACACAGACACAACTGTGAGACACTGATATACCAGGGTCATAAAAACTTACTGAGTTGTCTGTACAGTGCTGTCAGCCAAAGTGTATAGTGACAACCTCACAAACTTAATTGTCAGACCTGGAACTTCTGAGCTTTTGATTTAGTTTCGTTGATCTATGTGTTAGTCTGTTTTGGCTGCTGTAACAAAATACTACGAACTGGGTAACTTAAAAGCAATAGACATTTATTCCTCAAGCTCTGGAGGAAGAAATTCAAGCTAGAAAACCAAGATCAAAGTGCTGGTGGGTTTCGCAATCTCGTCCATCTTGCCTTAGTCCATATGCCCCATCAATGTGAACTATAAAACAGGTCCATATCTAAGAGAAGAGCAGATGATTTGAGGCAGCAAGACTGGACTATGTTCCATGTTGCTTCAGCTTAATAGGTCTGTTTAATATATTAATGTCTATGTCTCTTCTTTCTTTGTCTGTAAAATGGGAATCATGTCTGCTGCACTTAAAAATATCATAGACTGAATGAGACAGCTCACTCTAAGAGTTCCATATGAGATGTTTGTACATAGGGAAATCACTGCTGATCTCAAAACAATTTTCTTAAGGGACACTTTAAATAAAGAAATAAAGCAAGAGTGAGCAAAAAGTAAAAATTCCAGAAATATCACTTGCACTGGAATAGCTTGCATGCATTGTTAACTCTCTTTTCTGCTTCTACCTACTTGCAGCTTAGTCATACCTGGGTGTGTGTTGAAATAAACATTAGCACAAGGAACATCTGCTATGTAGGTGACAAGGGGAAAAGAAAAATCATCACACAACCCAAAGCAAAAAAAAAAGAAAGAAAAGAAAAGACTACTTGGGTGATTGAGGATAGATTTTTCTTTCTTTCTTTCTTCCTTTTTTTTTTTTTTTTTTTTTAGAAAACAGAATTTACTGAGAGGACAGAAAAGCTCCCAGAGCAGGAGGGGACCCCAGGGAGTTGCCCGGGGATAGATTTTTATATACATATTATCTCAGAGTCAAGGAAGAAAATCAGAGAGACCTAACCAGAAAAAGGTTGGTACATGACTTTCTTTTTTTTTTTTGAAATCTCTGATATTAGATTTGCTTACCTGCTGGACTACACTGATATTTTGCAAGTTCTACTGTAAAGTATGATTAAAATGACTGAATAATTACAAATTTTGTTTCATTTTGTCTTATTTGGGACCAGACTAGTATTTAAACGTAAACGCCAGCAAATATGCTAAATACATGATAGAATCATGAACAATTGCAGGGATGCCTCCTGGCTTTGCTTGGGACACCTTTTTCATGCCAAGTGCTGTCACCGTGTGGATGTAGATGAATTGTTTTCTGGGAGTAAGAAGTGGAGAAAAGCAAAGGACATCTCCCTCATTTCTTTAACCTTGGGGAAACAGGATAAATCTGGCTTGGGCATCTCTTTGAGGAAAAGAATATCTTGACATGTACACAGAGCTCTTGGAGAAAGCTTAGTATCCATTGGCAAGAAAGGGCAAGATTCTGAATACATCTAAATAATTGGCATAGCATTAAAATGCCTGCCTATGGCAGACTACTTACCAGGATATAAATCATGTTGCTTGCCACATGCAGCACGTCCGACATAGGGTATGACTCTGGCTTGTCTAATGAAATGGCTTTGATGAAGTTTGTGTAGATAAATTAAAGCAGCGTTGCTAAGAATTATGTTCATCATCCAATCTTGAGAACAGAGTTGAATGTGTAATGCTACATTTGTAGCAAAAGCCAAACATCTCTGTTGAGGTGCACACAGGCAGACAGTTGATCAGTGCATTCAGTGTGTTGTACGTTTTACTGTAATCCACATGCTCCTTCTAAAAGTTAGGGGTGACTGGTGTGAATTTTGGCATCCATCCTAACTGCAAAGATTTGTTCTCAATTTATTCTCAAGTCACAAGGTACAAGACCTTCCCCAGGGCAATGACTGTAAGGACTCTGCCTCCCCTAGGGAGAAATTATGCTTCCCAAATCACTTCTTGTTCCCGAGGGTGTCATGTTCTGCTAAAATATTCCTAACGTTGAAGTTAGGGTTCCTTTGATATCTTCCCAAGACTTTTTCTCCAAATAGTTTAGGACAAAAATAAAGCAAAAGTCATCTTACTTTTCTCCTCCTCATGTTATCTAGAGGATAATTTCTACAATTCTATTCAAGTAGTCTTGGCTCTGAGTCCAAGAAAGAGGATCCCTCTCTTCCTGAGAGTTTGTTATGGCCAACACGATTTGAGCCTGTGTAACAGGGACAGGCGTGTGGAAAATCCTCCAGAAATTAAAGTGAGAGTCAAGAGGCAGTGTTCAAAATACTCCCAGTTACCTGTTTACTTGGTTCAGCTCCATTCTGATCTGAACATATTTTTTCTTAGCGAAGTTATTCGAGGGTCAAATTCCTAGTTTCCTTGGTATAAATAAATCTACTATGTATCACTAGCCTATAACTGAAGACACATCACCGTATATAGAATGTAAGATACGTTTTCCTTGGATAAAAAAAAGTTAAATGTTTATACAAAATTCTGTAGGTCTGGATACCATTAACTTTAAACAATTAATAAAAGTGACACGAGGACACAATAAATTCTAGTTTTCAAAGAAACAATTTGACTTTATACATTGCTTCTGCCTCACTTGTGTTTGAGATGAAAGGGACAGTAATTGAAATGAAACTCATCAGCATTAAAGAAGGCCTCATGGAGAGAAGCCGAGGGGGGCCAGTGGCAAAGAAGGCTGGAATCCTGCAACACCGGCAGGAGCTCAGGGATCTGACTAGGCAGCCATGGGAACAGGAATCTGCTTATGAGCAAGACCAGGTTCTGATGAAACTATTTTAAGTGAAAAAAAAAAGATCAGAGAATAAGAGAGAGGTGGATTGAATGCATTTTTGTCTCTTACCTTCCTTTGTTCCAGTTCTGTTATTTAAAAACTCATGCTTTGATTAGAGAGGTTTCTATATACCGACTTTAGAAGCTAATGGAAAAATAAGTATAATTTGAAAATAAGGAATAATGAGTAGTGGGATATAGGTGATCCCAAGCTATTGCGCCATTCTGAGGGTCTCCTTTTAAAATCTAAATAATTCCAAGAGCTGACATTTGTTGAGTGCTTGGTGTATGCCATATGCCATTCTCAGTACTTTCCGTGACTTGTATCACTCAGTCTTTACCGGAACATATCTAATCTTCCATATCTAATCTTACCTTCTCCACCCCCTGTCCCTACCCCCAATCCATTCTCCACAGAGTAGTTGGAGTGATCTTTTTCAAAGCAAATCTAATTTTGTCATTCTCTTGTTCCCAACCTTTCAATCACTCCCCCTTACTCGCAGGAAAATATGCAGGATTTTTTATTTGGCCTCCAGGGCGCTGTCTGGTCTTCTGATGATTCTGCAGCATCTGGCCCTGTGGTGCCCCGCCCTGCATCTGGGGCCTTCTTTCCTTTAGTCAAGTGCACACACTCTTCCCCACACTCCCCCCTACTCACAGGGCCATTGCCTCTGCTGGATCCTTACCTGGGCTGCTGTGCTGTGATTAGCTCCTACGTGTTGCTCAAAGGTTGTCCTAGAGAGGATGATCTGACTCTCTCTGTGAGGCCCAGTCCCCCATAGTGAGCTCTCATTATACCTGTATCTCCCTTTGGTTACCCTCATCATAGCTGCAATTGTTCCTTTTGGGAGTGACGTCTTGGTTCATATATATCTTTTCTACTAGACTAAAAGTGCTATGAGGACAGGGGTCATCTCTAGTTTTGTTTAACAAATTTCCCCAGTTCCTAGCACAATGCCTGGCACAGAAAACATGTTTAATACAGATGGATTGGATGGATGGATGGATGTGGGGAAAAAAACAAAGACCAACCTGCCTTGCCTTAATGTGGAGGTCTTATTATCCTGGGAACCAATGTTGTTCATGGAAAGAAGAATCATGTGTATCTAACTGATTTTCTCTCCAGAGGCTATATTTATTTTTTGCCTTTTTAATTAAAATAACCTTATACCTCACTAATTTAAGCCCTCCTTTTTCATAGTGAAGTGACTTTGCCTGATCATCTTGGTCAGCAGTGAACAGGCAGGGATTAAAATTTATGTTGCATGGGCTACATTTTCCCCAAGGCTCATATTGGTCATAAAACCCTATCTCCTCCAAAATATTTCAGTCACCCTCTACTTCAGCTCCTATCTTTATTATAATTGTATGTCTCCAGCATTTTTTAAATGAAAAAAATCTCCTTTGTTTTGAAGCTCATATTTGACTTCAATGGCTTTTTTCTTTCTTTCTGCTGTATTATACAAGGAGAGAGCCAACCAAAGCCAGATTATTATTATTATTTTTTTTAGTTGAGGGTGGTACACTTTGTAGTATAGGCTTCCCCCACTAGGTAAGTGTTCTAGAAATCAATCTCGAAATCAATCATCAGTGTTCCAGCTAGTGTTGTTGTGAGAAACTGTGTTTGGCTTAAATGCATTTTTGGGGGTGGGGGTGGTTCAACATGCTTGCCCATTTCATGATGAGTGATTTACAAGTGCATCTGCCCACACTGTGCTGAGTGTGAAGCAGTTTTTGACCAAAATTGACATGTCCCTTGTACTCATCCTCCCTATTCACCAGATCTTGCCTTGAGTAACATTTTTTGTTTCCCCAGATGAAAAAAAGTCTTCAGAGTGAAATGTGTTGCTGATGTGGAAGAGGTGAAACAAAAAAATGGCAGGAGCACTAAAAAAAATCAAAATAGAAGAGTTCAAACACGATTGAGCAGTGGAAAAAGCATCTCAATAGATGCATTGCATCAAACAGGGAGTACTTTAAAAGTAACTGAAGTTTAAGCATGTAAGAATAAATACATGATTTTTTAATAAATAAATTCCAGATCTTTTGGGTCCCCCTTGTATTCCTTAAAGATGGAGGTGTCTAGCTCATAGTCTTCTCCTTCAACTCAATTTCTTCTGTTATCTGAGCAATTTTAATGTTCATGAAGCCCATTCAAGCCAAGTGCTGTTCTTACGGCTTTCTCACCCAACAGACTCACTCCTGACATCAACCAGCTGCATTCTCACATAACTCTCCTCCAACTCACTCTCACAACTCTTGCACAAATCCTCAACTACTCAACACTTCCAGCTTCATCTTTCCACCAGTCCTAGTAGTCAGCATTCTGAACTTTCTCCAGACCTTCATCTCTCTAAAAACCCTGTCCTGAAAATCCCCAACTCTAGATCAATCTGCAAGTACTCTATCTCCACTACTGTAACTGAGTTTTGTTGGAGAAAACCCCACAGCTGTGCAGATTAGTGTCACGGCACACTGGTGGTTTGGAATGGTGGCTGAGCCCAGAATTCTGTTTGGCATGTCTTTCTTCTGTCCTTCACAACAAGCTGTGGCAGCAGGCAAGGCTTCATCATGCTCCTTTCTCCCCCTTCAAGTTTCACCAACTCTCCAGTTGACCTAGTGTCCAACTGTATCCAAAAGATGGGGGAAGAAAGAATGCAAATGCCTTTATTATCCATCGTCCTTCCATCTTCAAATGTGTGTTCAGCCTCATCAATTCCTCCATCAGCCTAAATCTCAGAGTGAAGTGTCCTCTCTGCTGATTAAGGACAGCCTCCTCATCCACGCTTTTGATCGGATTGCTTTCTATCATCTCTTCTCCTTCTTGTGGCATTTTGCCACACTAAACTCTTCCCTGTTCACTCCACCTCAGCCTCTTTATCACACCTGGCAAAATTGAATACTGCCTTCCTCTGGAATTCTCAAGTCTCATGACCCCTCTGCCTCTGTCTTTAGCCCCATGAATCTCTATCCCATTCTTCACTTAGGTATCTGGTGTGCTTTCAGACGCTATGCCATTACTTTCCTCTTATATTGCTTTAGGACACTGTTTCTAGGATCTATTCTTTAGGTCCCCTCACAAGTACCCCCAAGCACTAGAATCTGTCACAAAGCAGAAATCCTGGAAACTGACCTAGCTAGGTGCAGACCTTTGAGCTTCCTTCCTCCAGAACTGAAAAAGAATGGAAGATGAGATACTTGTATTTTAAGACATACTGTCTTCTCTTTGAGTATTGTCTTCTTATTCAAACTTCCAGAAGAATCTACATGCATGATCTACTTATACATTGAATTGACTAATCATGGGTTGAGCTCATTAAATGAGCCTGAAATAGGCAATTTGTTTATTGGCAGGGATGGAGGTACAGGGAGCAATAAAGGTATGAATAGACACAAAGACAAGATATGGAGACTATCATTTATTCCTTTTATTTCCTAAGTCCATCAGGTAGAATAAAAAATGGGGAAATTTCAGAACATAAACATGTGCCTATTATACCTTGTCAAAAAATTTGGGATAAAACAAATATGTTCTTAAGAATATGATAAATCTATATTCTGAAAAAATATAAGCTTGGCAAATAAGAGAAGTGGTGGGCTTTTCTTGAAGGGCCCTGGAGGCAATAAATTCTCATCCTATGAGCTGGACACCCTGATGTATTACACAACTTCTAAGTGCCACAGTTTCTTATTTGTAATGAAATCTTCAAAGATATTGTCTCCAAGGTAAATTCTATGTTACCTTTGCTCATCCCAGAAACTTAGAAAGCACTTGCCTAACTTTTATTTTCATATATTTACATGTGATAAAAATGTGATGTCTCCTCAAAGATCAAATAAATTAAAAAAGAGAAGAATTTGTTAGAAAAATTATTTGCCTTAGGAGACAATCTATAGTCCAAAACCATATCCATGTGCCCTGATAGCAGGATTGCATGAGAGCACTCTTTATTCTCCTGAGAATACTCTCATTCTGAGAATAGACACAGTCTACAGGGCTCTCTCTTATTCTGCAATTAGCACAGACATTTTAAAAAATAAGTAGTTGAAGCCCCTGAAAGCTGGAACAAGACAAGCATGACCACTCTCATTCTGCCTTTTCAACATAGTTTTGGAAGTCCTAGCTAGAGCTATCAGAGAAGAGTAGGAGATCAGGGGTATCCAAATAGGAAAAGAGGAAATCAAGTTATCCCTCTTTATAGACAACAAGATTCTATACCTCAAAAACTCAAGAGAATCTGTCAACAACCTCCCTGTACTGATAAAGGACTTTGGCAAAGTCTCAGGGTAGAGAATAAATGTGCAAAAGACAGTTGCATTTCTATACACAAATAATAAACAAACAGAAACCCAAATAAAAAGCACAATTCCATTCATAATAGTCACAAATAAAAAATAAAATACCTTGGTTTTTTCCTAACCAGAGTTGTGGAAGACTTTTACAACAAAAACTACAAAATACTGCTCAAAGAAATCAAAGATGGTAGAAACAAATGGAAAAATATTCCATGCTCATGGATTGGAAGAATCAACATTGTTAAGATGGCCATCCTACTCAAGATTTAACACAATACCCATTAAATTAACAGTAGCATTCTTCTCAGACCTGGAAACGACAATACAGGAATTTATATGGAAACATAAATGACCACAAATAGTAAAAACAATCCTCAACAAACAGCAACAACAACAAAAAACACAAAACAAAGCAGGAGGTATCACATTCCCAGACTTTAAACTTTATTATAAAGCTACAATAATCAAAACTGCCTGGTTTTAGTACAAGAATAGGCACATAGACCAATGGAACAGAATAGAGATTCCAAAAACAAAACCTCAATTTCTCAACCAACTCATCTTCAACAAAGCCTCCACCACCAACGACTGGGGAGAGGAGAACCTATTCAATAAATGGTGCTAGGAAAACTGCAGAAGATTGAAACATGCAGAAGATTAAAATAAGAGCCCTACCTATTACCATTGACAAAAATCAACTCTAAATGGATCAAAGACCTAAATGTAAAACCTCAAACTATAAGATTCTTTTTTTTTTTTTTTTTGAGTTGGAGTCTCACTCTGTTGCCCAGACTGGAGTGCAGTGGCCGCTCCCGGCCACCACAGCCTCGACCTGCTGGGCTCCGGCAATCCTTCCGCCTCAGCCTTCTGAGTAGCCGGAATTACAGGTATGCGCTACCATGCCCGGCTGATTTTTTGATTTATTGTAGAGATGAGGTCTCACTGCCCAGGCGGGTCTCGAACCCACGGGCTCAGGCAATCCACTCACCTCAGCCTCCCAAAGGCGTGATTCTTAGAAAATGCAGGAGACACCCTTATGGAAATTGGAACTTGCAACCAATTCCTGATCAAAACCCCAAGTGCCCATTCTGTATGAGATAAGATAGACAAGTGGGACCCCATTAAACTGACAAACTTCTGCAAAGCCAAAGAAACCATCAAGAGAGTAGGGAGACAGCCCACATACTGGGAAAAAAAATTTGCCAACTGTATGTCTGACAAAGGCCTAAAATCTAGGATCTACAAGGAACTCAAACATCCTGAAAAGAAAAAAAACAAACAAGTGGGCAAAAGACATGAATGGACACTTCTCAAAAGAAGACATATGAACAGCCAACATATACATGAAATAATGCCAAGCCTCACTAGTCATCAAAGAAATGCAAATTAAAACCACACTGAGATAAAACCACACTGAGATACCGCCTAACTCCAGTCAGAATGGCTATCATCAATAACTCAAAAAACAACAGATGCTGGAGAGGATGTGGTGAAAAGAGAATACTTTTATATTGTTGGTGGGAGTATAAACTAGTACAGCCTCTGTGGAAAACAGTGTGGTGATTCCTAAAAGACCTAAAAATCAACCTTCCATAAGACCCAGCAATCCCTTCTGGGAATACACCAGGAGGAACTCAAATCACTCTATGAAAAAGAGACCTGCACACGTATGTTTATTGCAGCATTGTTCACAGTAGCAAAACCATGGAATCAACTGTGCTGCCCATGGAATGAGGACTAGATTTAAAAAATGTGGTATGTATACACAATGGAATATTACACAGCCACAAAGAAGGACAAAATTATAAACTTCACAGCAACCTGGATGGGCTTAGAATCTATAATACTGAGTGATGTATCACAGAAACAAAGAACTGAGTATCACATGTTCTCACTCATAAGTGGACCTTGAATAATTATCATAATACTATAAGAAAAGGATTGGTAGTAGTGGGAAACTGCCAGGGAAGGGTGGGGGCAGGGTTGGCAGTAGTGGGAAACTACCAATGGAGGGGGGAGCACACCTTATCAACAAGACTACATGCATAATGAACATTTGTATACCTAACTCTGAATTGTACCCCACATCTCTAAATTGTGTGTGTGTGTGTGTGTGTGTGTGTGTGTGTGTGTGTGTGTGTGTGTGTGTATGTAAGGTAAAATAAGTAGTTGAAACCTACTGATTGTATCACAGTATCTTTTTTTTTCTCTATGCATCTATAATTTTATATAGACTCTTCTAGTGTTCTCAAGGAAGACTATGGACATCCACAGTAGAGGATGTTGGCAGTGTGAGGTAAAGTGAATAATGAACTGAACTGGAAGGGACAATGATTCCAGGGCTTCAGGGGCTCCAGAATTTTTTTTTTTAATCTAGATTTTCCATCCTGAGAGAAAGGTAGGTCCTGTCTGTCAACCTTCTCTTCTAGCTCCTGACTTCAGAAAAGTTCTATATGAGCCTTCTACAAATTTTAGTGGATTAAGAGATTTATATTTATGCTTTGTTTCACTTATTTTCCTTACCTCTCAAATATTTTTCTAGAGAACTAGTATGAATATTTATTTTTTAAAATTGAGAACTGGGCTTGGTGGCTTAGCCTGTAATCCCGCGCCTTTGGTAGGCTGAGGTGAGTGGATTGCCTGAGCCCGCGGGTTTGAGACCCGCCTGGGCAGGCGAGACCTCGTCTCTACGATAAATCAAAAAAATTAGCCGGGCATGGTAGCACGTGCCTGTAGTTCCAGCTACTTGGAAGGCTGAGGCAGAAGGATCGCCAGAGCCCAGCAAGTCA
>NW_007255537.1:143910-173896 GCF_000164805.1 Carlito syrichta
AGCCGGGCATGGTAACACGTGCCTGTAGTTCCATCTACTTGGAAGGCTGAGGCAGAAGGATCGCCAGAGCCCAGCAAGTCAAGGCTGCGGTGACCGAGAGCGGCCACCGCACTCCAGTCTGGGTGACAGAGTGAGACTCCAACTCAAAAAAAAAAAAAATTGAGAACATGGTTTGTACTAGTACAACATTTTAAAAACTCTTATTTATCGACAAACTAGGATGACCATTATTTCATTTAAAACAGAAATTATAACACTGAAAATGTAAAACTGAGAGATGACCCCATCTTACACAATAGTATAATTTTTACTACAGGAGTTAGAAATGTTCACAAATGTATTTGAAAACACAATATTATAGTTCCTTTCCCTTGTCTTAAGCTGGTTAAAACTTTCACAGAATGATAACAGTGATCCATTTGGGATCACTGTTTCAGAGAAGACTCCTAGGTAAAAACTGATGGCCATTTCATACACATTTTTATTAATACTCATATTAGTAAATTCCACAGAAAGAGCTGATCACTAATTTCTCTCACATTGTATGTAGGGGAACCTCCCAAAATGGAATTTATTTATAAAAAATTGTGTATTTACTCTTACATGTTTAAACTTTAGTCACTTTCAAAGTACTCTTTGTTTGATTCAATACACCTATTGAGACACTTTTCTCACTGGTCAAAACAGCTTTTGAACTCATCAATTTGGATGCCTTTTAGGGCTTCTGTCATATTTTGTTTCACCTCTTCCATATCTGCAAAATATTTGCCTTTGAGGACTTTTTCATCCAGGGAAACCAACAAACAAAAGTCACTTGGGTTGAGATCGGATGAACAGGGAGGGTGGGGCATGGGAGGGCATGCCATTTTTGGTCAAAAACTGCTGAACACGCAGTGCTATGTGAGTAGGTTGTTCATGTAAATTAGCCATCAGGAAATGGGCAAACATGTTGATGTGTCTGTTGGCTGCTCATACATCTTCTTTTGAGAAGTATATATTCATGTCTTTTGCCCATTTTTAAAATGGGGCTGTTTGTTTTTTTTCCTTTCAGTATGTTTGAGTTCCTTGTAGATCCTGGATGTTAGGATTTTGTCAGGTATACAGTTGGCAAACATATTTTCCCATTCTGTGGGTTGTCTCCCCACTCTTTTGTTGGTTACTTTTGCTTTGCAAAAGTTTTTCAGTTTGATGAGGTCCCGCTTGTCTATCTTATCTCTTATGGCATGAGTATCTGTGGTTTTGAATGGGAATTAGCTGCCTACTCCAATTTCTGTAAGGGTGTCTCCTGGGTTTTCTAAGATTCTTATAGTCTGAAGTTTTACATTTAGTGATTGATCCATTTCGTTTTTGTGCGTGGTGATAGATAGAGGTCCTGTTTCAATCTTCTGCATGTGGTCAGCCAGTTTTCCCAGCACCATTTACTGAATAGTTTCTCCTCTCCCCAGTGGTTGTTGTTGGAGGCTTTGTCGAAGATGAGTTGGTTGAGAAATTGAGGCTTTGCTTTCAGCATCTCTATCCTGTTCCATTGGTCTATATGCCTGTTCTTGTACCTATACCAGGTTGTTTTGCTTATTGCAGCATTATAATAAAATTTAAAGTGTGGGAGTTTGATACCTTCTGCTTGTTTTCTTTGACTGATGATTGTTTTGGGTATTTGGGGTCATTTTTGTTTCCATATGAATTTTTGAATTGTTTCCAGGTCTGAAAAGAATGATGTTGGTAATTTAACGGGTATTGTGTTGAATCTGTAGATTGCCTGGGTAGGATGAACATCTTAACAATGTTGATTCTTCTTAACAATGTTGATTCTAATCCACGAGCCTGGAATACTTTTTTCATTTGTTTGTGTCTTCTTTGATTTCTTTAAGCAGTGTTTTGAAAGAATCTCAAACAACAGCAACAACAAAGAAGCACTGAAGCTGAACGAAGCCTCTCACAACAACCCTAACTGATACAAGGATGCTGACAGGTTCCTAGAACACTTACCTAGTGAGGGAAGCCTGTAACATAACGGGCCTGCCCTCCAAAAAATAATTCTGATTTTGTGGTGGTCCCCTCATATGTATGTTTTCCATGTTTTAACATAGCATGTACTACATTGCATTGTGTGTTATTCTCTCAAAAGGAGGCCAGGGATACTTTCATAGTTTCCTCTCTTTTGCAAAGAACAGAGATGAGATGGTTTTCACTGAGAGCTGGTCTTTTGTCTTTCCAAGGATTCCATTGTTCATACACATGTCTACAGACCGTGGCTCCTTCTACTCAATCGTTACTCCCAACGGGGAACTGGGAAAAATAGGTCTATACATTGTTGCGTGTACATTCTTTTTTATGTCAAATGGGTAAAGTTTGTAGTAGAATTGTGAGATTGATGTTTTAATTTTTTATTATTAATTGACATAATAATTGTACATATTTATGTGGTATATGTAGTGATCTAGTTTTTTGAAAATCTATAATGTATTAGTTAACTCTCACATTGAAATACTAGATCTTGTTTCTCCTATCTAGCTGTAATTTTGTGTCCTTTAAAAGTTTCTCTATAGCCCCCCCCACTGTTCCTAGTTTCTTGTATCCTCTGTTCTACTTTTACTTCCTTTTTTAAAAAAATTATACATGTATATGAGATAAGGATCTCACTATGTTGCCAAGGCTGTTCTTGAACTCCTGATCTCAAGTGATCTTCCTGCTCGGTACTCCCAAAGTTCTGGAATTACAGGCTTGAGCTACTGTGCTCGGTCTATTTTCTACTTCTATGAGATTAGCTTTTTCTTTTCTTTTCCTTTAGCTTCCACATGTGAGTGAGAGCATGCAGTGTTTAAATTTCTGTTCCTGACTTATTTCATTTAACACAGTGTTTTCCAGTTTCATCCATGTTGCTGTGAATAACAGAATTTTATTCTTTTGTATGACTGAATAGTATTCCATTATGTATGTGTACCACATTTTCTTTATTCATCCATTGTTGAAAACTTGGGTTGATTCTCTATCTTGGCTGTTGTGAATAGTGCGGCAATAAGCATGGAAGTGTAGACATTACTTTGTTATATTGATTTACTTTCCTTTGAATAAATGGCCAGTAGTGGTATTGTTGGATCATACAATAGTTTTGTTTGCAGTTTTTTGAGGAACCTTCATACTATTCTCCATAATGGCCATACTGGTTTATATTTCCACCAACAGTGTATGAGTTCCCTTTTCTCCACATCCTTGCTAACATTTATTATGTTTTGTCTTTTTTATGATAGCCATCCTGTCTGGGGTGAGATGATACCTGTTTGTGGTTTTGATTGACATTTCCCTGATAATTAATGACTTGTGGGCCCTTTGTATATCTTCTTTTAAAAAGATTTGTCCAAACCGTTTACCCATTTTTAAATCAGATTTTGTTTCTCTGTTGAGATGTTTAAGTTCCTTTTATAGTCTGGATATTAATCCCCAGTTAGAGGAATAGTTTACTTTTTTCTCATCTTTTTCTCAATAAGTTTTCTATTCACTCTGTTGATTGTTTCCTTTGCTGTGCCGAAACTTTCTAGTTTGATATAGTGCTATTTGTTTATTTTGGCTTTTGTTGCTTCTGTTTTTGAGGTTTTAGTCATAAAACCTTTTCCCAGACCAATGTCCTGAAACATTTCTTCCATGTCTTATTCTATTAGTTTTACAGTGTCAGGTCTTACATTTAGTTCTGTGATTCATTTTGAATTTTGAGTAGGGTAAGAGGTGAAGGTCTGGTTTCATTCTTCTTCATATGGCTATCCAGCTTTCTCAGCACTATTTTTTGAACAGACTATTCTATCCCCAGTGAATGTTCTTGGTGCCTTTGTCAAAAATCAGTTGACTGTAAATATGTGAATTAATTTCTGGGTTCTCTATTCCGTTCCACTGGTCTGTGTGTCTGATTTTATGCTAGTACCATGCTGTCTGAGTTACTATATTTTGTAGTATATTCTGAAGTCTGGTAGTATGATTTCTCCAGGTATTTTTTTTGGTTTGGTTTGGTTTTTTTTTCAGCTTTGCTTTGGCTATTCAGGGTCTTTTGTGGTTCTGTACAAATTTAGAATTATGTTTTTTTATTTCTGTGAAGAATGTCATTGATATTTTGATACAGATTGCATTGAATCCATAGATTGCTTTGGGAAATTTAACAATATTATTTCTTTCAGTCCATAAGCATGATATGTTTTTCCATTTTTTGTGTGTGTCTTCTTCAGTTTCATTCATAAGTGTTTTATAGTTTCCCTTGTAGAGATCTTTCACTTCCTTGGTTAAATTTATTCCTAGGTACTTTATTATTTTTGTAGTTATTGTAAATGAGATTCCTTTCTCAATTTTTTTTCAGTCAGTTAGTTTTTTGTGTATAGAAACACTACAAATTTTTGTACATTGATTTTCTATCCTGCAATTTTACTGAATTTGTTTATCAACTCTTAACTTTTAGGTATTTTTTATATAAGATTATGCCACCTGCAAATAAAGACGATTTGACTTTTTTCCTTCCCAATTTCGATATCCTTTATTTCTTTCTCTTGCCTAATTGCTCTTGCTAGGACTTCCAGTACTATATTAAATAATTGTGATGAGATTGGCACCCTTATTTTATTCCTGTTCAGTATGATGCTAACTGTGGGTTTGTCAAATATGGTCTTTATTGTGTTGAGGTACTTTCCTTCTATAGCTAATTTATTGAGGGTTGTTATAATGAAAGGATGTTAAATTTTATCAAATGCTTTTTCTACACATATTGATATTATGATATGATTTTGTTTGTCATTTTGTTGATATAATGTGTCACCTTTATTGATTTGCTTATGTCGAACTATCCTGGCATCCTTCGGATGAATCCCACTTGATCAGTGTGTATGATCTTCTTGATGTGCTGTTTGACTCAGTTTGCTAGTATTTTGTTGAAGATTGTTGCATCTATATTTATTAGGAATATTGGTCTATAAAGTTTTCTTTGTTGTTGTTGTGTCCTTATCTGGTTTTGGTATCAGAATCATGCTGGCATCATAGAATGGATTTGGAAGAATTCCCTCCCCTTCAATTTTTTTTCTTTTTGGAATAGTTTGAGAATAATTGGTTTTAGTTCTTCTTTAAAAGTTCAGTAGAATTCAATTGGGAAGCCATCGGGTCCTGGCCTTTTTTTTTTTTTTGTTAGGAGATCTTTTATTACTAATTCAATCTTGTTGCTTTTTATTGGCCTGTTTAGGCTTTCTATTTCTTCTTGTATGTGTCCAGGAATTTATCTATTTCATCTAGGTTTTTAATTTATTAAACTATTAATTTTTTGGTATATAGTTGTTCATAATAGAGACTAGGTTTGAGACTTATTAGTCTTTCTGAGTCCTTTTGAGTTCTGTTTTTGATTTCTGATGCAAAGAGATATTTTTATGGTATTTATCTTCGTCCTCTTTACATTTAAAGATTTAAAGACTAATGTAGGAGATGGGAGTAGTAAAACAAGGCTTGGTAGCATTATTCATGGTGGTTGAATTTTTGGTGAGGAAACCAACCCCAGGCCTGATGTGGAAGAAGGAGGAAAATCGAATTGGCCTACCAAATAAAACAAGGAGAATTTTAAATTTTCATGGTAACTAAAGAGGGAAACAGTGAGAGGCTCTGTATGAATAGGGAGCAGGGCCAGCTGCATGGAGGAATGTAGGAAGTAGGGGCCAGCAGGTGCGATGCCTCCTTGGGAAACTGCCAGGAGACTTCCAGAATCAGGAGGGCTTTATATGCACTCGTAGGTAGTTTTCATTCATGTCCCCCTTACTTTTGGGTCCCTAGTGAATTTTGTTAAAACCACCATTTTGTGTGGCTTATATCTTGGAAAAATTATGGAAAAGTATCCATGCTTCCTCACTAGGTTTGACACAGAGTGAAGAGCGGCATCAGATACAAGAGTTAAGAATCCAAGTGAAAGATCATTACACCGAAGAAGAGTATTATGAGGAGGAGTAACTATGAGAAATGGAAAGTCCCTGAGATTCCTGAAAAATGCAGGGAGTCAGCTAAATGAGGGATGGAGAATAAACTCATTTTATTTCAGTGTTAAAGGCTGCACTCATAAGATGGAAGACTTGGAAACACCCACACTGCTCATTCCTGGGTTGCATTAGCAAATGCGTCTGACATTTTTACAAATGGCAGCTTCTCCTGACTTGTTAATGACAAGTTGAGCAATGTCTTCAACTTTATGGTGTAAACAGAACCGGGAATCCTGCCTTTGACATCCAACGTCCTCACGCCATGGGAGGATCTCTGTAGAGTTATTCTCAGCACCCAGAACTTTTCAGAGGAAAATGATTACAATGGTAAGGCATTTCAAAATGGTCTGGTTTTAGTGTTCAAGCCCACAAAGCTGCATTATATAAAATATTGTTTCCTCCAAAAATTATGGCTTTTTTTTTTGAAAAAGCAACATCAAACAGAAATTTCTGAGATCAAGAACAGGAAATGAGTGATTCAGCAGGCTGGATTTCGCCCAAGGAGCTGTCTCCACAGCTGTAAGGAATAGCTGCGAAAAGTTCCAGGGAACTCGCCTGGTACCATTTGAAAGCAGTCAGGCCGGGAACCACAGAGGACTCCATGAAACGTGGTGAAGGGTAGTTGGAAAGCCCAGCGTTGACTCCCCAGAATGTCAGCCTGGTGCCACTGCTTTCCTGAGAGTCTTCTAACTGCCTCCGAATTCACATTTGGAGGTGCTCCAGGGTGACTCAGGACTTGAGGGAGAGCAAGCATCTTCCATGGCAGGAACGTCAAGGTACTTGTTCTGCTCTGAGAGACTGAAAGAATGATTTATCCTGAAAGCCGACACTGCTGTGCTATTTTCCAAACTCTAATGCCGGTTTTCTGTCAAGAACTCTTTTGGGCAGAGCTGGGGGTGGAAGCTCAGCTAGTGCTGATTCATTTGCATGGTCTCTCTTTCTCTTTCCTCTCTCCTCAAGCTGAGGACGAGGATTGGCAAGTACCACATATTCTTACAAGTACGCACATCTTCTCCAGGGACTATTGAAAGGTGGCCGAAGTAGTCTCACAAGTCTGTCCCAACCTCCAAATATTCATAGAAAGATAAGACTAGCAATTTGAGGGGCTTTTAACGATGTGGGTAAGTTTTAGTAGTTTTAGCATTGCACTGTTGGCCAAAGGGGATGCGTCAAGCATTTCTCCTATTTCAAGCCAGGTGAGAAGGGATCTAAGAAAATCATGTATGAATTGGGAGTTGCCTGCAATTCCCTACACAATAAGATGATTGCTGAGCTTGGTGAGATGATTGGTGTCTGCAGGCCTCCCCCAGGGCTGCCAGTCCAACAGAGGAAAGATTGGTAGGAGAGTTCTTGGGATAATTTTGTGTGTCTCTGAGAGTTTGCTGTGCTTGTGAGTGCAGACCCTGATGTTTGCTTTTGACCTGGAGAGTCCTGAAGGTGGAAAGCTGGGTTGAGCAGCTGCAACTGCAGGTTAAGAACAAAAGTCAGAAGAATGTGTGAGTTTCTCAAAATGTCCAGACTTGAAGAACAGAACCAGACTCAAGACTCCTTGATCGTGCCTTTATGAAGTGGTCCAGCCTCGAGCCCCATGTCAACTGTACGAGTCTTTGCAGGGAGTACCCCTAGGGATAGAGGCTTGGGGTGGTCACAGAGAAGAGCTGGAGAGTGCAGTTTCCACATCAGTTTGCAGAGAGCCTCTAGAGAAGCTGTGCATGCCCCCCATAAGGGCTATAGCCTCAGGCCAGCCAATGTTGACCAAAAGAACTACCTCAGCAGGAACAGTTAAGTAATATAGACTACAAACTAACAACATTTTCTTTTCTTTTCTTTTCTTTTTTGAGTTGGAGTCTCACTCCATCACCCAGGCTGGAGTGCAATGGCATACTTACCGCCACCCCAGCATCGACCTGCCGGGCTCCAGCGATCCTTCCACCTCAGCATTTCAAGTAGCCAGAGCTACAGGCACGTGCTACCATGCCTGGCTAATTTTTGATTTATTGTATAGACAAGTCTCACCAAGTTGCCCGGGCTGGTCTTGAACCAACAACATTTTCTTTACCCCGTTCTCAATACCTGAGAGGGACTGTGGAATCTGACCCAGATGTTGATAAGAGAAGGGAAGACTTGTATAGCATATTTAAGGTACTGGAAGGATAAAATAAAACTGTTTCTTGTTTTCTCTCCAGTGGGCTTAGACTATACAATAAACATTTTACTTGTACACATATGCATACAACATAGCTAAAAGTTTTAATATTTTTAAAAAATTAATTCAATAAGCATTTTGCAGATCTATTATACCTTAGCAAGATACATGGCATTTGTGATATTAAAAAAAATAATGAACAGTTCTTTCTTTAAGAAATCTGCATGAGGGAGACAGTCATAAAAACACATAGAGTATAATTTGTATTACCCTTTAGCAAACATTTATTTTTTACTTATTAGAGGAATTTGCACTAAAATCGGCTTAATACAGTGTTTGGGAATGTAAAGAGAAATGCATCCAGTGAGTATTCTTGGCTCCAATGACTTGGCCACACTGAACTAATCAGTTTTATTTATCATTACTTCTCCTTCAAAAATCTATTTTGCTTTTCCACGGGGTGGGGGGGAGTGGGGAGCACATGCTTATCTCTCTACTTCTTTTACACATTGACTTGTGCTATGCTCTGAATGTTTGTATCTCCTAAAATCCATATGTTGAAATCCTAACTCCCAAGGTGATGACATTAGGGGATGGAGGCTTTGGGAAAGAGATTAGCTCATGAGATTAGTGACCTTATAAAAGAGACCCCAGAGCGCTCCTTTTTCCCTTCTACTACATGAGGACATAGTGAGAAGATAGCTGAGACCAGGAATCAAGGCAGCCTCTTGATTGTGGACCTCCCAACCACCAGAACTATGAAAAACATGAAAAATAAATATGCCTCATTTTCTAAAGTTAAAAGGTGAGTTACAAAACCAATGTACCAAGCTGCCATGTTAATGACTGAGTAAAGCTTTGGATCTTTTTACTAGAATTCCCAAGTGATCCACAGTTACAGGCAAAAGTCCAAATTTCTATGTTTTATTTCTCAGCTCAGCCTTCTGGAGGTTTCTAAATAATGTCAGTCCATTTCAGTGCTGTCGCCATTTCTAGGAAAGGTCTGGGCACTAGAAATGCCATATGTGCTGCTGCTAGAAATTTATGGCTGAGTGTCTCTAGTGAATTCAGGCCATCCTTTTGGGGAATTTTGGCAGCATTTGCAATTGCATTCCTGCAGCAAAACCTGCTGCTCAGTTCCTGTCATGGGACCTGTCTTCTATCTTCATGGTTTCTCAGGTTTTATGTTCTCCTCTTTAGGACTGAATCCTTTGTTTTCCCAAGGCACATTCTTTAGTAGCTTTTTAAGAATGGTTACATGTCGTGACCCACCTGGGCAACTTGGCGAGACCTCATCTGTACAATAAATCAAAATGAGCTGGGCGTGGTAGCACGCTCCTATAGTTCCTGCTACTTGGAAGGCTGAGGCGGAAGGATCGCTGGAGCCCAGCAGGTCGAGGCTGCGGTGCCGGGAGCGGCCCTGCACTCCCACTCTGGGTGACGGAGTGAGACTTCAACTCAAAAAAAAAAAAAAAAAAAGAATGGGTACATAAAAAGTACATCCTTGAAATCCCTGCATATCTGTAATTTTTATCTTGCATGTATACTTAATAGTTTGAGGTCTTTTTTGTTGTTGTTGAATATAATTCAGCTACCATAAAATGCATCCTTTTAAGTTGTAGCATTCAGCGTATACAAAATCATGTAATCATCACCGCTATCTAATTTCAGAACATTTTCATTATTGAGTGAGTAGTTAACTTTTAGGTATTTATGTATATGATATCGTATAAAAATTCTTGGGGTCAAGGACAACACATCATACACCTGGTACTAGGCAAAAGCAGTTATTTATTTATATAAAGGTAAATGAAAGTCTAGAGACTTCCACTGGACTTCATGAAGTCACAGGCCATTTTGGGAAAGGCCACCTGGTAAGGATCTGTGAGCAGCCTACAGGAGCTGAGGGAGCGTCCAACCAATACCAGTAGGAAGCTGGATCCTCTGTTCTTCAGCAGCAAGGAAACGATTCTGCCAACAACCTGAGTGAACTTAGAAGGAAAGTTTTTCCCAGTAGAGTCTCCAGATGATAACACAGCCCACACAATCCTTTGTTTACAGCCTTGTGAGGTCCTGCACAGGAAGCCCATCTAAGCTACGTTCAGAATCCTGATCCATAGAAACCGTGAGACAGTAAGTGCATGTTGCCTTAAGCTGCTGTCATATGGTAAGATATTACACAACAATAGAAAATGAATCCATCTGACCTCAACATCTTCCTTTTGCTCATTTCAGCAAGTATTCCAGCACGGGGTAGCCAACCACCACTCAGTATTTGTCAACACCAAGAACAGGCCCTTCTCAAATTGAAGAGAAGTCACCAAGGTGTTATAAATTTCACTCTAACTTTTGAAGAAGTCATTACTCTTTACATTCCTCTGAGGCACAATAGTCTAAAGGTCAAAGGCAAATTTGCAAAGTCAAGATGTGGTGAATGCCTCCAGAAGTCTTCACCACCACATAAAAAAAAAAAAAGCTGAGGAATGCAGAGCTGGTACCAGCCCTGCCATTGCTAGGACTGAAAATATGAAAGAGACAAAAGGTATCATTTTTTGCAATTCTATTTTTATTTGTTTGTTTGCTTTGATGGGTGAGGAGACTGAAGCCCTGCGATCTAATGGGGAACTGTTTGATGGAGTATATGAAACATCCTGGATCTGCTACTTCCTGACATCAGAAAAGTTATATAATGTCTATGGTTAAGTCATCTCATCTGTAAAAATTACAGTTAAAACCTACTTTAAATTTTATTGTGATGTGTAATTAGTAACATGTAAAGCATTTGGGATGGCATGTTCTTTAGTACACATGCAACTCCTTTCTATACTTCCTGTTTTTCACTTGCTCATGGTCACACAGTTGGCTGCACTCAGAGGTAACATTATTCAAAGCATTTTCTGCTTTTTAACTTTTTTATACCAATTCTCGTAATGCTTCTCCAGGAAGACTCCAACCTAGTCATGACCAAGGTGTCTGTGCAACACAGCTAGTGCTCACAGCAGAATGTTGGCAACCCATATGACCTTGGGCCCCGATATCTACCCTGAGCTTTGGAGCTAATAGAAAGCAGATATCCACAGAAACAAAGTGTTGGATTTTACTTGTTTATTGGAATTTTCTTTTCTATATTTAATCCTGCTGTTCTCAGCCTCACTGGAACTTCCTAGTTAACGTGGCATGAGACTCCACCTACTACCTTGCTCTAGTTTGCACTTGATCAGGTACTCATGACTAGTCCTAGCTCTCAAACTCATGAAATCAGACGGAAGATGATGGCTAAACATCGAGGTTACAGACTTCACTGCCTGAGTTTGGCCTTGTTCTAAGGGTCCTTTTTAAGCTTCCTGGGAACACATTTTTTTAAGGTTTTCTAAACTTAGTAATAAGGACTCTGTGTTGAAGGAATGTCAGAAGAAGCACTGAATTGGGGAAATATTTGGAGCAATTGAAGAACTAAAAGAAGGTCAGTGTGTTTTGAACATGATAAATAAATATCAGAGTGGTAGCAAACAAAATTGCAGAGGCAGAGAGGGCTAAATTGAATAAATCCTTGCAGATTATGATAAGGGGCTTGAAAACTTCCCTAATTTGTGGTACTTTTTTAAAAAATTTAATTAATCAAATAAACAACCAAGCTTAAATAATAGAACATTATCAGTAGTGTCAAATGACTTTTTGTGCCTCTCACGGTTTTGATTTCCATCCCCCCAGCTAAGTTTCCATTTTTATGACGTTTATATTTATAAATCACTTGTTTTCAGTATGGTTTGCCTCATAAGAATGCTTTCCCCCAAAAAGATATTGTTATGCTTCATGTTAAGCTTTAACTTTTATGTAAATGAAACAATGCTTCCTGTCTTGAGGGGCGACTGTTTGTCTCAGCTTTTCCTTTTCTAGATTTACCCATGTAGATGTCTGCAGCATCACTTTGTATAGTGCTCCATTGTATGGCGATACTTATGAACAGTGGCTATTTCCAGCTTTTATTCTTACAAATAATGGTGCTATGAACATCTTTGTGCATACCCTATTCGGCATGCCTGCCAGAATTTCTCTGGGATGCATAAATAAGAGCAAAATTGCTGGGTCATGCATTATGCATAACTTCTACTTTAAGAGAAAATGCCAAATTGTCTTCTGAGATGGTTAAACCAGTTTACATTATCAAAAACAATTTGAATTCCCATTGTTCTACATGCTTGCCAACACACAATGTTTTCCAATTTTTTTAGAATTTTTCAGTCTTTTGAGCGTAAAATTGTCTCTTGTGTTTTCATTTGCCTTCGGCTCATCACTAACAAAGTTGGGTATCCTAGCACTTATTACTTTGTTTTCATGTTTGCTTTTCTATAAAATGCCTATTTATATTTTTGCTGTTTTCATATTGTTATATTTTATTGGTTTATATAAGTTATTTGTAGATATTAGATAATAATACCTTTTGGTTTTATGTAAAATATCCTTGCCCAATTTGTGACTTGCCTTTCCATGTATTGATAATGTTTTTTCATAAATAGCCATTTATAATATGTACATAATAAATGCACTTTCTTTTGCTTTTCCCTTTTTGTATCTTGTTTACTGAATCATTTCCTACTTGGAGATAATAAAGATACCCATATTCTCTTCTAAACTTATAAAGTTTTGTTTATGTCTTTAATTCACTTGGAATTACTTTTCCAGTTTGGTATAGAGCTAAAGGAACGTATTATATTTACTTTTCTCTATAAGGTTAATCTACTGGCCAAGTATTGTTAATTGAATCTTTTATTGATCTACCATGCCTCTTCTGTATTCATTTTTTAGAATATCTAAAGTCTTTCTGAGTCTCTTTCTTCTGTCCTGCTTTTCTTAGATGTTTGCTTAAGAATCCCTCACACTGTTTCAAGAGTTTGATTTTTTTTTAAGAAAAAAAAAATTTTATCCAGTATTTTAAATTCTTTTCAGCAGGAAGTTTAGTCTGAAGGAATGACCTGCCATTTTGAACATCTGTAGTTTATCTAATTGTTAATCATTCTTAAATTTCTGGAATACACTCAATTTAGCCATGACATATTTACTTAACACTGCTGAATTTGTATTGCCAAATTTTGTTTGAAATTTTTGCATACATATTTATAAGGATATTAGTCTGTAATTTTCTTGTTCATTCTGGTCTTCTCTGGTTATATTGCCAAAGTAATCTTAGGTTCATATACTGTGGGAGGAGTCCTCCTTCTCTTATGCTTTCTGGGAGACATTGTATAACTTGATATGTTTTGTTATTTGAAAGTTTGATAGCATTTTCCAATGAAATGTTCTCAGCTTGGTGCTTTTTTGGAAGGGGAAGATTTTAAACTCCTGGTTTAATTTCTTAACGTTGTAAGATTATTCTGGCATTTTCTTTCTCCTTGTGTCACTTTTGTTAACTTGTAGTTTATAAAAACATGTCCATTTTCTAAGTATTTATATATATTGACTTAAGGTTGATTTTTTTTTTTTTTGAGCTGGAGTCTCACTCTGTTGCCCAGACTGGAGTGCAGTGGCCGCTCCTGGCCACCGCAGCCTCGACCTGCTGGGCTCCGGCGATCCTTCCACCTCAGCCTTCCAAGTAGCCAGAATCACAGGCATGCGCTACCACGCCCGGCTGATTTTTTGATTTATTGTAGAGATGAGGTCTCGTTGCCCAGGCGGGTCTCGAACCCGCGGGCTCAGGAAATCCACTCACCTCAGTCTCCCAAAGGCGCAGGATTACAGGCTGAGCCACCGAGCCCGGCTAGGGTTGATTTTTTAAAGCATTTTTTTGCTATTGTTGACTTATGTTTTCTCTTCTTATGTCTTGAGCAAGTTAGCTTGAGTTTTGTTTCATCGTTTTTTTTTTTCAAATAGCCAAATTTGGACTTTGTCATTATCTCCAATTTATCTTTATTTTCTATTTCGCTGATATATATCATATTTATTATTTCTTCTATCTACTCTCTTAAAGGGTATTGAATGATTGTTTTTGCAACTTCTTTAACTAGTGCTTAGCTCATTAATTTTTTTCTACTTTATTTCTAAGTAAACATGTTATTTTTAAGTAAAAATATTTAAGACTAAACATTTTTTGATAAGAAATACTTTAGATTTAGCCCATTTGAGTTTTAAGATGGAGTAATCTAAATACCACCCCATTTTAGTAGTTCTTACTTTATAATAGGATCTTAACTTTGGTTTGTGTATTATTCAGAAGCACATTTTAAAATATCCGTATAATTACAGTCTTTTGCTTAGTCATCTTTTTGTCTTTTTTATTTGTACATTAGTTTCCTTGTTGTCAAAAAAACATGATCTGGATGTTACTAAATATGTTGAGCTTTTCTTAGAAGCTTAGTATGTAATCTTTCAATAAATATTCTAATGTGTACAGAGTTTGCAGAAAATGTATATTCTTTTATTTTTAGATATGCAGTTTTATATCTATCTATTTACTTATCTATCATCTCAAACCTATAATTGTATTGCAAAAATTCCCTATATTTTTTATGATTGATGGAGTTAGTTTGATTTGTCAATAACAAATGTTCATTGTTTCCCAGGATAATAGTAAATTTGTCAGTTTCTCTTTGTATTTTTTTAAACAATTTTTATTTATATATTTGACATATTGGGTGACATGATTCCTAGTAATATAAATTTTTCTCATTGCGTATCTTCAATATATAATCTTATATGACAATCCATTTTGGTTTAAATTAACACAGCTACACTTTCTTTTCGTTATTTGTTTAGTACATTTTTTCTGCCCTTTTACATTTGACCACATAGTATGCCATGATTTCTTCCTGAAACCAATATTATCTTTTCCCCCAGTTATTTAGCTTAATATAATATAACATTAAAAATATCCAAACTCTCTCTTGTTTAAAAAAATCACCTGTAAATAATTTGAACACATTAGATGTATCATTTTCATTTTCGTGGTGATCTCTGACCTACTCTAGAATGGGCTAATTGTGTTCTAGATCTCCTATCCCTGTTGGAATTTGGGTATCTCCCTTTGCCATCATCTTGGAAATTTCCTTTGCTTCTTTCTTGAATTGAAAACTATTTCCTGGGTTCAATTTCTTCCTGGCTTTTGCCCAGTCTTGTTGTTGGTTTTGAAAGAGTGTGCTGGACAGTTTGCCTTTATATATTCACTCTCTGGACTTTCCTATCCTACTTTGTGCCCTAGATGGCTGACTTTTATGCACTGCATCAATCTCTTGCCCTCTGATCTCCCAATAGGCTCTGCCAGCTGGAAGCACTAACGGGAGATGGGCGTGAGGAGGAGTGTGAGGTCAGAATATTTACCCACTGCCTTCCTTCTTTCCTAATCTCCACTTGTCTGTGTTCCTTCCCTGGTGGCCAAAGGTAAAGCTACTTTTTTGGGTCCTAGTAAACTATTTCTCTTAGTCCTTCTGGCCTAGGAGTGGTAACTGTTTCCCTTCATTTCTAGCACAGGAGGGTTTCACCCTGCCTACGTCTTATAATTAGTTCCTCAATTTGACTCAGTTTCATCCCTTTTCAGGGTACTATTTTCTGCTGGCAGCCCAACTGATACAGGTGTCACTGGCTTCCTGAGAAAGTATGCAAGAGAAATCATTTTTTTTTTGAGTTGGAGTCTCACTCTGTCGCCCAGACTGGAGTGCAGTGGCCGCTCCCGGCCACCGCAGCCTCGACCTGCTGGGCTCCGGCGATTCTTCTGTCTCAGCCTTCCAAGTAGCAGGAACTACAGGCCCGCGCTATCACGCCGGGCTAATTTTTTGATTTATTGTAGAGACGAGGTCTCGCCAAGTTGCCTGGGTAGGTCTTGAACCCGCGGGTTTAGGCAATCAGCTCGCCTCGGCCTCCCAAAGTGCTGGGATTACAGGCTGAGCTACCGAGCCCAGTGAGAAATAAACATTTTGTACCCTGCATGTCTAACATATTTTCATCCTATCCTCACAATAAAATAGTAGTTTAATACTATGTAATTCTGTTACAGCTAATTTTCATTCAGAATTTCAAAGATCTTACTCCACTGTCTTCTAGGTTCCAATATGGCTTTTGAGAAGTATCTTCTTCGGATTTCTTCTTTATTCTCTGTTTACTGAAATCTCATAATGTGACTTGTAGCCTGCCCAGATTCATTCATTTTATTGGGTACCAGGTGCTAATTTTCAACTGGAAAATTGCAAACTTCACTTCTGAAAATGTTCTGAATTATCGCTGTTCACTACAGACTCATTTTCTAAATTTAATTTTTATTTTGCTGTGTCAGTAGTTGTCCATGCTGTTCTTTTGCTGTATTACCTGGGAGACTTCCTCTATTTATCTTGGAAGCTTTTTTCTAATTCTTTCATTTCTGTTAACGATTTTACTTTCCAAGAGCTCTTTCCACCTTTTTTGTTATTTTTTTAAAGCACCCAGTTTTGCAAGTGCATTAGAAATTACCCCACCAAGCATAAGAATATATTTTTAAAGCATCCATTTACCTTTATAGTCTGTTTTATCCACCTCACATTTCTTTTTGCTGTTGTTGCTTGAGTTGGAGTCTCCATTGCCCAGGCTGGAGTGCAGTGGCACGCTCACGGCCACCGCAATCTCAACCTACTGGGCTCAGGTGAACCTTCTGCCTCAGCCTTCCAAGTAACCGGAATTATAGGCACACGCCACCACACCTGGCTAGTTTTTTATTTATTGTAGAGACAAGGCCTCGTCAAGTTGCCCAGGCTGTTCTTGAACCCGTGGGCTCAGGCAATCCTCTCACCTTGGCCCCCCAAAGTGCTGGGATTACAGGCTTGAGTCACTGTACCCAGCCACATTTATTTCTTTTAGTGGACTCAGTCTTTCATGCTTGAGAACTTCTGCTGCTGCCCCGTGGTTCTTGCCGGTTGCTTATCATAAGAGCAGAGTGCTATATTGTTGATTGGAGGCTCTGATCACATGGCTGGAGGGTGACTTTGGACTTCCCTATAGCATCAACTGACCTCACCATTTCCCTGGAAGAAATCTCTTTGGGTTCTTTCTATTTGTCAGGTAGGATTATAAAAATAATAACTGTTAGCTTACTATCCTCCAAGGCTTACTCATAATTTTTATATTTTCCATCTCCTTAACTCTCCATGCTGCACACTCAGTACATTCATTTATTTCTATCTTCCACTTTACAGATTCTCATTTCAATTGAGGGTTTTCTCCTTTGGTAAAATAATTATTTCTCTTTGATCATTTTGTTAGTGTCATGCTCCTTGCTAGTTTTTTTATGACCCGTATTTATCTTGATATATTTCATACCGATTGACTTTATGCTCTAAATCTGGTCATTTTAATATTGATGGTACTGAAGGGGCTTGATGGTGGCTCACCACATTCTTGACCTCTTGGGCTCAAGCAATATTTTTACCCCCGGTCTCCCAAGTAGCTGGGACTACAAGTGTGCAGCCCCTTGCCCCTGTAATTTTTAAATTTTTTGTAGAGACAAGGTCTCACTATGTTGCCCAGGCTGATCTTGAGACTCTAGGCTCAAACAATCCTCCTATGTTGGTCTCCCAAACAGCCGGGATTACAGGTTTGTGCCACCATGCCTGGCCTGCTTAATTTTCTTACGAAGCACTGTTTCCTTTAGTATGTGGAAATACACTGTATATTATTGTAAGCACATATTTAGTTTAACATCAGCTGTGGCTGCACTGGTGATAATTTTCTTCAAAAATAATGTGGGTTTTATATGAATAACATGTTAACATTTAATTAAACTTTCTGAGCTTGGATATGCCTGTGTTCAGGTAGCGTAAATTGAGCTTTAGATCTTCAGGGGAGCAGACTAATGATTGCAGATTCTTAGAATCACGATTGTCGTATCCCAAAGAAAAAGACAGGTTTTGTTATAGGCAACTGTGTGTCATTCAAAATAGACTAAGTAATACTGAGTAACAAATCACACCAAAATTTCAGTGACTTACAAAACAAGAGTAACTCTTGTGCAAAGTCTGGTGTGGGTTCAAAAATCTCTTCTAGGGATTGTCCTGCATGCAATGACTTTGCATATGTACTGCCTCAATTCTGTGGTACTTTCAACTTAATATGGTGCATCAGAATTTACCACAGCATGAAGAAGAGAGCTTGGGGAATTAAGCACCAAGAAGTCCACATGGAAGCAGTGCATGTCAGTTTTACTCCTAAATAACACTTAAGAGAAGAGAATTTAACAAGAGAAAAATAGACGAGAAGAAAAAAGTGACTGTAAAACAAGCAAACAAACAAACAAACAAAACAGAAGGAAATTTCCAGGAGTTGAAGTAAAAAGAGACTACCCTTGTTTGGGACATTGGGGACCCAGTTGAGGAAAGCATTAATCAAATATGGCATCACTGTCTTTGCCCATATTACTAGGCGTCTGTCATGTTTTGGAGTAGTAGGTCTAGAAGATTACTTTCCCACTATAGAAGACAAACAATTTTGTACATTGCTGCCTTTGATTCTTGGTTGTTTCTGGGTCAACCTAGTTTGAATTGAGGGAGAAAGCTGGGAAGTAGTTTAAATCGGCACTAATGCCTAATATGGGTAATTCAGGATCTCAAACATGACTTGCTTTTAAATTATTAATAACAGTATTGACCATGAAGCTGTGGCATGGCCTTAATTTTGATCATTCTTTTTTTTTTTTCAATCTTTTCTAGTTTTTATTCCCTGCCATCTTTTTTGTCTCCCTTCTCTGTACTTACAATTCGTACCAACCATTGACCACCAGCTGTTTTTACAAGGTTATTAGTATTACGGTTAAAAATATTTACTGAGTGTTCAATATGATTATCAGTTTTATATTTGTCCAAGTGTTTTACATATATTAGATAATTTAATATTCTCAACCAACCTGTGTGGTAGGTACTATATTTAATCCCATTTCTCAGATAAAATAATGTAAATAAAATGGGGTTATATAAATTGCCCATGTCATTCATGGAATAAGTTGTAGAGCTGAGATTTGAATTCATGTCTTTCTGAATCAAACGCTTTTGTCCTTTATCACCCTGTGCTGATGCTTTAACTTAAGGCCATTTATGAAAACCAGTAGAAGATTCACATTTCATGGCCAAGCCATAGGGTTGCTTATATTACCAAATAGCTACACTCTGAAGAAAGGAGCTGCTAGATCGCATGTGGTCTCAGCCAGGATTGGGTGCACTGTGGGATATCCTTACTTGGGAGTTGTCTTCTGTCTTCCTCAGGGAAAGATAAATGAACCAAACCTTCAGGGCTGCCAACTCAGTCCTTTCACAAGTAACAAATTCACTTAGTTGTTTCCCCTTAAAGTAAAGATAGAGTGAAAGGGTTTTAAGTCAGCCTTTCTGTAGGCAGTAGTGAAAGGCTGATTTTTATAAGCCTCCAAGGCCTTTCTTTTTGAGGACAGTCATCATAATTTCCAAGAATCAAAGCAAATTTGACCCAATAAATGTTAAATTAATAAATGAAAGTGGCAGGGGTATTCCAGGCAGAGGCATAATGTGTCTAAAGATCAGGCATAGGCAGTGAGGCATTTTGCTTTGGGTAAAAGCAGAAGCACAATCTAGACGAATCTGAATGTCCTCAGAGAGTTCCAGTCTGCTTACAGTGAGTTGTTGATTGGGCTTGGAATTTGGGGTATATGGGCAAGTATGGTAGTACAATGAGCCAAGGAAGGAAAGTTTGAACCAAGACTAGGAAAGGACTCATATGCATACACACCTAACTTTGGGGGGTTTAGTTTGAACATTAACAAGGAGCCACTGGAGTTTTCTGACTTGTAGACATGTGAAAATAATCATTTTACACAATTATCACAATACAAAAATTTTTTTTACATATTTTCAAAATTGCTCCATATTGTTATAACATTATATTGTAATATGTCAAGAATCTTTTAGAAGATAATATATATTTTTCTTTTTTATATTTTATTTTAAAGATATGGGGTACAATTCAGGATTAGGTATACAAGTGGGCATCGTACAGGTTAAGTTTGGGCCTCCCTTTGGTCCCCACCTGGTTTGAGATCAGGTACCCTTATTGATACGGTGTTCCCACCCCCACCCCAGCAGTATCCCACTACTGCCAATCCCTTTCTTATAATATTATGGTAAATGTTCAGGGTCTGTCTATGAGTGAGACATATCGTGCTCTATTCTTTTTTTCTGTGATGGATCACTGAGTATTATAGACTCTAAATCCATAGAAGTTGCTGCAAAGTCCATATGTTTGTCTTTCTTCATGGTTGTGTAATATTCTGTTGTGTATATGTACCACATTTTTTAATCCAGTTTAGTTTTGATGGGCAGAGCAATTGATTCCATGTTTTTGCTATTGTGAATAGTGCTGCAATAAACATGCCTGTGCAGGTATCTTTTTTGTAAAATGATTTGAATTCCTCTGAGTATATTCCCAGAAAGGGGATTGCTGGGTCATATGGAAGGTCAATTTCTAGTTCTTTTAGAAATCACAACACCGTTTTCCATAGAGGTTGAACTAGTTTCCATTCTCATCAGCAGTGTAGAAGCATTCCCTTTCCTTCACATCCTTGCCAGCATCTGTTGTTTTTTTTTATTAGTTATGGCCATTCTTACTACAGTTAGGTGGTATCTCAATGTGGTTTTAATTTGCATTTCTCTGATGATTAGTGAGGCTGAGCACATTTTCAAGTATCTGTTGGCTGCCCATATATTTCCTTTTAAGAATTGTCTATTCAGCCGGGCTCGGAGGCTCAGCCTGTAATCCTGCGCCTTTGGGTGAGGTGAGTGGATTGCCTAAGCACACGGGTTCGAGACCTGCCTGGGCAGAGAGACCTCATCTCTACAATAAATCAAAAAATCAGCCGGGCGTGGTAGCGTGCACCTGTAGTTCTGGCTACTTGGAAGACTGAGGCGGAAGGATCCCCGGAGCCCAGCAGGTCGAGGCCGGGAGCGGCCACTGCACTCCAGTCTGGGCGACAGAGTGAGACTCCAACTCAAAAAAAAAAAAAAGAATTGTCTATTCATGTCTTTTGCCCAGTTTTTAATGGGGCTGTTTACTTTTCCTTTTGGGTGAAGATGTGATCAATCTTGGAGTATGTTCCATGTGGTGATGAGTAGAATGTATATTCTGTGGTTGTTGGGTGGAATGTTCTGTAGGTATCTATTAAGTCAATTTGGTCAAGTGTCAAGTTGACGTTTCAGATCTCTATGTTGATTTTTTGCCCTGATGATCTATTTAAGGTTGTTAATATGGTATTTAAGCCCCCAGCTAATAGCATTAGAGTATCTTTTTTTTAGTTTACTTACTTAGGAATTGCTTTATAAATGTTAGTGCTCCTGTATATATGTTTAGAATGGATATTTCTTGTTGAGGGATTGAACCTTATCATTATGCAGTGTCCTTCTGTATCTTTTTTAATTTTTGAGAGCATAAAGGTTGTTTTGTCCAATACTCAGATTGCACCTCCTGCCTTCTTTTGTGATTCATTTGCCTGGAAATTTATTTTACATCCTCTAACTTTGAGTCTGTATGCGTTCCTTGTGGTGAGATGAGTTTCTGGATACAGTAAATAATTGGGTCATGGTTTTTTATCCAGTTTGCCACTGTCTTTTCAGTGGTGCATTTAGTCCATTCATGTTCAGGCTGAATATTGAAACGTGATTCTTTGTTCCCATCATGAGGTTCTTGTAAAGTTTTTCATTTGTTTGTTTTCTTTTAACTTTTGAGTTGATGTGTGTGTGTGCTTTCAAGTTTGTAGTAGCAATGTATTCTCTGTTGATTCTGTGTTCTCCTGTTCTCTTGGGAACTGCATGGCCATTATTTTTTTTCTTTCTTCTGTGCTTAATACCTTTTCAAGTGTTTCCTATAAAGCTGGTCTGTAAGCAGCATAATCTTTTAGTGACTCGATGTCTGGAGAAAAATTTTTTTTTAAGCAGGATTTATTGAGAAGACAGAAAAACTCCCACAGTGGGAAGGGATGCAAGGGAGTTGTCCTCTGAAGAATTTTAATTCTCTTTTGCTGATGAAGCTGAGCTGCCTAGGTAGGAAATTCTTGGTTGAAATTGTTTAACTTGGGAACTTTGAATATTGGACTCCAGTTCCTTCTAGCTTGTAGTGCTTTTACCAATAGATCTGCTGCTATTCTGATTGTTTTTCCTCGTTAGGTAGTCTGACCTTCTCTCTTGCCTCCTTTAGGATTTTTTCTTTTGTATCTACGTAATGTAGGTGAATTACTATGTGTCTAGTGGTTGGTTTTCTCACTTGATATCTTGCAGGGGTTCTCTGTATCTCTTGTTTGAATGGTCACTTCTCTAGTTAGATGGGAAAACTTTTCTTGGAATACCTACTCTAACACTAACCCTAACCCTAACCCTAACCCTAGCCCTAACCCTGGAATACATGCTCCAAGGCATTCTCCATTTTCTTTTCTTCTTCTGGGATACCAATCAGGCATAGGTTTGGTCTTGTGAGGTTTTTTTTCTGAGTTATCTTTCTATGTTTTTTACAGATTGGGCTAATTCCATGTTTTGGTCTTCAAGGTCTGAGGTTCTTCTGCTTGATTAATTCTGTTCTCCATGCTTGTCATCTTGCTATTTATTTCCTAGATGAAATTTTTTATGACCAAAATCTGTTGCAAGTTCATTCAGTGTTACATCTTGTCTTTCTTGAGTCTTATTCACTCTTTCCATTCATTCCCTAATCCGTGTTGTATTCTGTGGCCAATCATTGGTGACTTCCATTGTTTGGGCTCTCAGGTCTGATTTTTTTTCCAGGTATTTTCTCTTTTGTAGACAGGGAATTATGTGTCCTTCTATTAATCTTTTCCTCATTTGTGACAGATTTATTTCTTTTCTCCTTGGTTCTATTATTCAGTGGCAATGGGAGAGGATTTCACTTCTGATGTTTGCTCAGCCCTCTATTCTTCCCTAATCAGGGCTCTGAATTTGTTCTATTTTGAAACAGGGTGTGAAACTTTGCTATCTCTTATAGTTTTGAGAGTCAAATAAGGTTGAGGATTGGGAACTGTGATTCAGAAACTACTTGCAAATTACAATGTTCTCTGATTGTAGTATGGGTTCTCTGAGACACACACCCCCCAACAATCACTTTATATGACAATGTAATGGGTACGTGTGTGCACCCTCTGAGTCCAAGATACAGTAACAGCAATGAGGAGAACAGAGTAGAGTAGAATGAAATAAGATAGACAAAAATTTAAGCAATAAAAAATTAAATAAAAACAGAAACTAAAGCAAAAAAACAATGAAACACACACACACACACACACACACACACACACACAAACAAACCAAAACAAACTGGATAAAAAACAAAGCCAACCCCCCAAAAAAATCAAAACAAAAAACAGCAAAACCAAACACACACACACACACACACACACACACACACACACACAACACACATGTCCAACACAAAATGAAAGGAGAAGAAACAAAAGAAAAGAGAAGAAAAAGGAATTCAAACCGAACCCTCACACATACATTCACACACGCATTAGAAAAGAGAAGAACAAAAAACAAAACAAAAACAAAAAAGCTGAAAAATGAACACTCAATCATTCACATACATACACAAACAGAAAAACAAAAAAAAAAAGAAGAAAGAAAGAAAAAGGAAAAAAAAATGGGGGGAATGCAGATTGAGCCCTCACATACACATTCATGCACAAAGGAAAAAGAAAAAAAAAATTAAAACAACCAAAAAAACAACCTGCCCTCTTGTGGCACATTCTGTAATTGTTCCTCTCAGCTGCTCACAGGTAAGCTTTTCTGCTGTCTCCTGCAGAGCTGCAGCCACGTTTGCAATCTCCCCAGTGTCTGGCTGGGAGAAGGAGAGGAGGTGGTGGGGGTGGGTGGGGCGTCTGTCTCCTCCTCCCACTCTAGTGTGGTCAGGGGGATCCCCTCCAGTGGGAAGGTGTTGGTGGGAGGGGTCATCCCAGTCAGGCTGTTCCTGGAGTAGAGTCCTCCTATCGTGGTTGATGCCCAGGCTCTGTTGAGATTCATCTCTCAGTTGTGTGGATCTGACACTCAGAGAATTCCTGGGAAGTAGGGGGTTGGGTCAGCCGGGGACTCACTGCTGATCTCTTTGGGGGTTTTCCTCATCATTTTCTGATCACACCCTTTGTCCCATGGCTGAATCAGTGTAAGGTGTGGAGTGCCTGAGACTCAGCATTTGTCCTGTCCCTGCAGAATTTGTGCTTTCAGGATATTCTCTGAGTCACGATCAATCCCTGAGTAGTTAATCCACTGGTCACAGAGATTGGATCTGTCGCTCTATGGTGAACAAGCCGGAGCACTTTCTTGCCCAGTTTTCAAGATGGTGGCAGGATGCCTCTTTTGTCTTTTCTAGTAAGACTCTCCTCTGGGCTCCCTCACTGTGCTTCCTCTGCAGCCCTTGCTGCCAGTGTCTGGCTGGGCACTGCAGTGGTGAGTCAGTGCCTGGAGGTGGCAATCAAAACCGGCAGCTTCTTCCTGGGAAAGGTTTTGCTGATTTTTAAAAAAATGGCACTCAGCTTCTGTGCCCCAGGAATTGCTAGAGTCCAAGCAGAGCAGTTGTAGCACCAGTTGCTTCACCAGGAGAACCCTAACCACTTGCTCCCGAGTCCCCACTCAGCCACTCACACATCCACTTGCAGACACATACACAAAATTTTCCATATACTCATTCACTCACACTGGAGCTCACCAGTCTGTCTGGCTTCACTGTGATATTCCTCCCTTCTCCTGATAATATTTCTTGAAATTGAAGAAATATTTACCTTAAATTCAATTATCCCTTCAGTTTCTTTTTGTTGTCTTATCTCCTGTGAAATTCTTTAAATACTTTAAAAGTAACATATATAATATGATGCCATTTTTAGTAAGTTTATGTATTTATACAACCTGTCCTCCTTATACATGCAAACATACATAATGGAATGTTGTTAACAAGGTTTAAATATGTAAACAATGGAATATAACCAATTTTTACTTATTCACTGAATTTTTTTAATAGTTAAAAAAAGTAACTTTCCTGAGATGATCTTGTGTGACTAATTCCCTTGTCACTCTATGCACTCATGGTAAATGAATCTGCTTCATAACTATAAAGATCATGAATAACTTCCACATCCTTTTCTCCATACTAACATGTATTTAAAAAATCAGATCTGTTCGGACACTTCCAACTATATGATCTTAGGCATTCAAATTCACTCTGCAAGGACACCAAACTCATCCTCAATTACTCCCCTCTCCAATAATTTCCAGCTGCCCAGGCCAGAAACTCAGAAGTCATCCTTGAGTATTGTCTTTTTTTTTTTTGACTAAAGTATTCATGAACAAATCCCTTTAATTCTACTTCTTCATTAGTTCTTCCCATTCTCCCTGCCCCTTTGCACAAGTTCTCATTCCTTACTTCCTGAGTTACTACCAAAGCTTAAATGCTTTTGGGCTGGACTTTTCCAGTATATTCTTAAAATGCAAATCTGATCATATCACTCCTCTGCTTAAAAGCTTTCAGTACTCACCTACTGTCCTCAGGATTGAGTTCAGGCTAGTGAGTTTCTGAAACCAGAAAGATATTATTTCATCGTCTTCTGGGTTTTATTGTTGTAGATGATATATTTGCACTTAGAAATATATATATATATATTTTTTGAGTTGGAGTCTCACTCTGTCGCCCAGACTGGAGTGCAGTGGCCGCTCCTGGCCACCACAGCCTCGGCCTGCTGGGCTCCGGCAATCCTTCCACCTCAGCCTTCCGAGTAGACGGAATTACAGGTATGCGCCACCATGCCTGGCTGATTTTTAATTTATTTATTGTAGAGATGAGGTCTCGCTGCCCAGGCGGGTCTCGAACCCGCGGGTTCAGGCAATTCACTCACCTCAGCCTCCCAAAGGCGCAGGATTACAGGCTGAGCCACCGAGCCCGGCGTAGAAATATATTTGTTGGTAAATCTTGCTCTGGTTTTTCTTTTTATTTCATTTTTGTTTTCTGCTGTTCCACCTATACCTAGCTAGATGTTGATTATTGTTGTTATTCTGCTCAGAACTGAATGTGCATGCTGAATTTGAAGACTCATGCTTTTGTCTTTCTTTTTTCCAGTTCTTGAAAATGTTCAACCAAATATTGCCTTTCACTTATTCTGTCAATTGACTCTCTCGGCAATTTTTGTGAAATGTAAGTTGAACCTGTTTCTGTGTTTTCTGTTTCTTTTTAGAAAGCTTTATTGAGGCTTGTTTGATATTGTATTATTATGACAACAAAAACAATCAACAAAATGTACACTTTGATGAGTTTTGAAATACATATACACCTGCAAAACTATCACTACAATCAAGATAATGACTATATGCACATGATCCCTGAGTTTCTTCATAATCCTGCCCATCCCTCCTTGTGTTTGGAACCACTGATCAAGTTTCTGTCACTATATAAATTAGTTTGCATTTTCCAGTATTTTTCATGAACAGAATCATCATACAGTGTGCACCCTTTTTTGAAAAGCTGAATTTCCTTTGCTTAGCATCCGTGCTGTACATATCAATAGTCCCTTCTCATGTATTGCTGACTAGTATTTCATCATATGAATATACTAGTCTGTTTATTTCTTCACCTGTTGGTTAATGCTTATATTGTTTTCTGTTTTTTTCCTATTATTTTAAAACCTTGCTATAAAAATTGTATATGCATCTTTGTATGGACATATGCTTTTATTTGTCTTGAGTAAATGCCCAGTGGTTGGGCCACAAGGTAGATGTATATTTAACTGTTTAAGAAACATCCTGTTGTTACATGTGGCTGTATCTTTTATATTCCCACTAGCAACATATATAGAATTTGTTCCTCTACGTTCACACCAACACTTGATATGGTCAGTTTTTTAAATTTTAATTCTAATATTTATGTAGGGCATCTCACTGGGGTTTTAGTTTGAATTGAATTTATAAAATAATACATGATATCGAACATCTTTTTATGTGTTTATTTGCTGAACAGTAGTTCTCTTATTCACAGTTTCACTTTTCACAGTGTCAGTTACGTGACGTCGACAGCAGTCCAAAAATATTAAAATGGAAAAATCCAGAAATAAACAATTGGTAAGTTTTAAACTACGAGGTGTTCTGAGTAGCATGATGAAATTTCATGCCATCCCACCCTAAATGTGAATTACTCCTTTGTCCAGCGTATCCTCACTGTCTATATTACCCACCTGTTAATCATTTAACCATCATGGTTATCAGATTTACTGTCTGTATCACAGTGCTTGTGTTCAAGTAACCCTCATTTTACCTAATAATGGCCTCAAAGTGCAAGAACAGTGAGCTGGCATATTTTTATAATTGTCCTCTTTTATTATTAGTTATTGTTAATCTCTTCCTGTGTCTAATTGTGATAAACTTTATCACAGGTATGTATGTATATGAAAAATCATAGTATATATAGGATTTGGTAATGTATGGTTTCAGGCATATATTCCAAGACCTGAGGAGTCTTGGAAAGTACCCCCTGTGAATAAAGCAAGGGGGCTTATGCATACAGATCTTTTGTGCAGCATCTGCTTTTTCGCCCATTTAAAAAAATTGGGTTGTTTTCTTCCTGCTGAGTTTTAAGAGTTCCTTATATAGCCTGAATACAAATTCACTATCAGATATACGATGCCTTCTTGTAGCATGACTTTTGTTTTTATTGACTTAATAGTGGCTTTTACAGAACAAAAGTTTTAACTTTTAATAGTGCACAATGTCCTAATTTTTTCTTTCATAAATCATGTTTTTTACGTCTTATCTAAAATTTTTTTTATCTACTCAAGGTTACAAAGGCTTCGCTCAGTTGTTTTTTTCTGTAAGTTTTATAATTTTAGGTTTCCCATTTAGATCAAAATGATTATTTTGACTTAATTTTTTATTTGGTGGGAAGAGTGAATTGAAATTCTCATTTTTTGGCATTCAGATATCCAGCTGCTTCAGCACCTAAATTTAGTTGCACCTTTATAAAAACTCAATTGGTCATCTCTGTTTGAGTTTATTTCTAAACTTGCTATTCTCTTCCATTGATCTATTTTTTGATACTGATATACTATACTGACTTGATTAGTGTAGATTTATAATAAGTCTTAAAATCAGGTAAGGTTATTATACCAACTTTCTTCTTTTTCTTCAAAGTTATTTTGGATATTCTAGGGCCTGTTCTTTTCCATAATATTTTAGAATTAGTTCTCAATATCTACCAAAAAAAAAAAGCTTAGTAGGATTTTGATCAGGATTGAATCTATAGATCAACTTGAAGAAAATTGACATCTTAATAATATTGTCTTCTAAACCATGAATATTCCATAGGATCCCCTAAAATTTCTCTCAGCTGTGTTTTGTAGTCTTTACTGTGCACACTTAATTTATCACAAATTTTGTCAGCTTTATCCCTGAGTACCTAATATTTGTTTTGCTATTGTAAGATGTGTTGGTTTTTAGTTTAGAATATTCAATTGTTTTCTGCTAGTATATAGAAAAGCAATTTATTTTCATATTAAACTTATAAATTTGCTAATTTATTTATTAAATATGATAACTTTTTTGTAGATTTCATAGTATTTTTTATGTAGACAAAAAAGTTATCTACAAATAAAGACAGTTGAATATCTTCTTTTCTACTCTGGATGCAATTTTGGGCCTGAATTATTGCACTGGTTAGAACCTCCTGGGAAATGTTGATTGGAAGTGGTAAGAGTGGGATATCCTTTTTCCCCTTAATTTATAAGGAAAGCATTTATTCTTTCACCATATAGACATTTTTTTAGATGTCTTTTTAAGATTGAGGAAGTTTCTGTTTTTTGGTTGCTGAGTTTTTATCAGGAAAAAAAGTGTAGCAATTTGTTGTTTTATATATTTACTATTTTCTATATTTTAAAATTATTTCAGGGGGGAAAGTACATCTGGTACTTGTTATTCTGTCTTGGCTGAAAGCAGAAGTGAACTTCCATGTCTTTTTTATCTCCCTTTCTTATTTTTCACATCATTACCACTCCATTTTTCATTCTGCCTATATTTTTCAAATCTATTTTTTAGTTTTAAATTCTATGTTATCATCTATGTCTAACCTATTTAATTTCTTCAGTGAATTTTGAATTTCAATTGCTATATATTTTGGTTTTAGCAATCTTTTATTATTTATGATATCTGTTACTTCTATTTTTTGTTTGTCATTTTTTTTGTTTTATTTTTTAATTTAACTTTTTAATCAGGGTTTCACTCTGTTGCCCAGGTTAGAGTGTAGGGACATGATCGCGACTCACTGCAGCCTTGACCTCCTGGGTTCAGGCAATGTTCCTGTCTCAGCCTCCAGAGTAGTTGGGACTACAGGTGTGCACCACCACACCTCACTCATTTTCTTGATTTTTTTGTAGAGGCGAGGTCTCGCTATGTTGCCTAGGCTAATCTCTTGGGCTCAAGCAATCTTCCCACCTCGCATCCCAAAGTGCTGGGATTACAAGCATGAGCCACTTTGCCCAGCCTTATTATTCATTTTTTAAAAATATATCTTCTTAATACGGAAAAGACTTTTCTGTTGTTTCCTAGTTTGTAGAACATCAAGTCACCCTTTCATTATGTCTATAATGTCTCTATTGTGGTACTTTTCTCCTTTTGTGTGATTTGATTTTTTTTTTTTTTTTTGAGTTGGAGTCTCACTCTGTCACCCAGACTGGAGTGCAGTGGCCGCTCCCGGCCACCGCAGCCTCGACCTGCTGGGCTCTGGCGATCCTTCCGCCTCAGCCTTCCAAGTAGCTGAAACTACAGGCAGCTGCTACCACGCCTGGATGATTTTTTGATTTATTGTAGAGATGAGGTCTTGCCTGCCCAGGCGGGTCTCGAACCCGCAGGCTCAG
>NW_007255537.1:173916-196194 GCF_000164805.1 Carlito syrichta
AATCCACTCACCTCAGCCTCCCAAGGCGTGGGATTACAGGCTGAGCCACCGAGCCTGGTGATTTGATATTTTTTTATTCTGACAATTAATCTTAGTTTGTGTTTTTTGTTTACTATCCTAATTTTGTTCTTATGATTCTTGAAGAAGTTGCAGTCTATGGGCCCTGAGGTATAGATGCAACCTAATCGAATAATTTCATTTTTTATTCTGCAGGATTCCTTGATTCTTGGATGAAATTTTATTCTAATGACTTGGTTCGTGTTTACCACATCACATATATGCTATACATTCTGACCCTATATCTCCACATTATGCAAATGTATCTTTAATTTCTCATAGGACAGTTTTCCACCCCCTTTCATAACTGGTTTCTCCATTGGAGAATATATATTCTGGTCCATTCTGTCTTAAAACAATAAAATGTACTTGGAACATTGTGTCTTTTTCTTTCATCCTCAAACTCCTTACAATTTCACTTTATACTCACTGCTACCCATTTCTCAACAATCTTCACTGAACTAAAATAGCTCATTAAAGAAATTTTTGGAAATCCACTAAAAATGGTCTAACATAGTCCTCATTCTCTTTGATCTCTGTAACATTTGATGGTGTTGATCCCTTCATTCTTCAAAATGCTCTCCCTGCTCTTGCTGATAACACACGTTTTTCTAGTGTAGCAAGAGGAAAATATCATTTAAACAAAAATTCTGCACTTGACCTTCTCATGGGGGAGATATATATCTGTGATTAACTAAATGTTGATACTATTTGCTTCCAGTTATAGGTATTGGTGGGGAAAGGCAGGAAAGAGCTTTTCTGCTTCAGGACTTTTGCCATTTCTTCCATATTACTAAAGGATAATTTAGTAGATGTCATTTTGTTTAGCAGAATATATTTATGATTCATTAAATCTGTAAATCCAAATCCAAGAGAGAAGAAACAAAATGTTCTGAAGAGAGTTGCATTCTAGCAGAGGAGGTAAAAGGAAGGGAAATTCAAGAAACCAAAAGACTTAGAGAGGCAGGCAGAAGGTAGAAGGAGAGAGCTGGCAAGCCAGAGTAACTTGAGACTGGACACTGAAAATAGTGGCCAGTGAGAATCTTCCTGTAAACTGCTAGTTTGTCTCAGGAGCTTGTGCGGGTCTGGTGGCATGGTAGGATCAGCCACAGATCGAGTTTCTGGGAGCTGCAGAAGAACAAGGTACAAATCAGGGCTTCAGATGGCAAACCTACTCAGCCAGAAATCCATCAGAAACCCATCAGGACTCTCTTTGGCAAGACTAACCTCATCCACGTTGCTTCGATCAAACTCCTTAAACACCGCAACAACAAGAAACAACCACAAGCAGTGTTCCCCTAAGCCTCAACGTTTTATTTAGACCAGCACAATGCAATAGAACTTCCTGCAGTGTTGGGAATATCTATGTATGCACTTTCTAATATGGTAGATATTAGCCACATGTAGCTGATGATCAGTTGAAATATGGCTAATGTGACCGAGAAACTGAATTTTTAATTTTTCTTAATTTTCAATTAATTTAAATTTAAATAACGCATGTGGTTAATAGTTATGCAAACTTTTTCTACAGAAGACTTTGTAGACAACATATGGTCATTATGGCATATTCAGTTTTTAGCTTGTTTTGTTTTAGCAACTCTTTAAAAATATAAAAACATTATAAGCTGAGGATTGTACGGAAAAAGACAACAGATCAGATTTGAGTGGTGGGCATGGTTTGCTAACCCTTGATCTAATCTCTCAGTACTTTTCACAAGGTTTATGTTTTCGGTGTAATTAAAAATAATCGGCATTATCACTCCAGTTTTAGATACTTAAGTTCTCTGTTGTTGTTTTCATCATAGAGAGTTTCTTGCAGACCATATTCCATTTCACTTTTCCACAGAGTCCAAAAGCGTTCCTTGAAGGCCACTGAATTGAGTGCCTTCACACACTCATTGTAGATGCTTTTAACAAAGAAACAGCCCCATGTGTCAACAGGTTGGGAAATACTACATACTAAAATCCCGCTTTTTATTTTATTTTATTTTATTTTATTTTTTTAGTTTGAGTCTCACTCCATCACTCAGGATGGAGTGCAGAGGCACGCTCACGGTCACCCCAGCATCGACTTGCTGGCCTCCAGCGATCACTCCTCCTCAGCCTTCTAAGTAACCGGAACATCAGGCGTGCGCTACTGCCTGGCTAATTTTTGATTTATTGTAGAGACAAGGTCTTGCCAAGTCACCCAGGCTGGTCTCGAACCCGCGGGCTCAGGCAGTCCACTTGCCTTGGCCTCCCAAAGTGCTGGGATTACAGGCTGAGCCACCAAACCCAGCCCCAAATCCCACTTTTAAAGATTTATAATGCACATTGGTATTTTAAAGGCTTTGGGAGCAGATGCAAAATATTGGTTTTCCAATGAGTTTGCATTCTATGCTTACTTGACCATCATGTATGTGGTGTACCATGTATATATGTGCAAGGGAGAGTAGGCATTGAATTATATGTATGTATTGTACACAGCGTGTATAGATACATGATGTGTGTATGTGCGTAGGTGCCTGCAGGGTGGGTATAGAATGCTCTACAGAATGAGCACTCTGCAGAACCCACTCTGAGAAATGCTTGCTAAACAAGCCTTACGAGTCTTTTTCCTGGGGACTTAAAGCGGAAGCACAGGTAGTAATTAAGTGCTAGTCTGAAGGAGTGGGAGGATTTATTCTTGTTGAACTAGTTCAGAGGAGCTGTCATTAAGACTTTTCAAGAAGAGCTGGTGAGATCAATTCACTCTGGGATATTCTGGCAGGAAGCCACAGGGCCCCTCAGTCTGCCAGAGTTAGCTTTGGGACATGCAACGCTGCAGAGCAGGCTTGTGAGGGCCTGAGAGCTGTGCTTGTGGGGGCAGCTCTAAGGGGACGTCAGGGACCCTTGGAAGAGCAATTAAAAGTCACAATAACTCTGTGAGGAAAGGGAAGTTCTTGGCCCACTTTAATTGAGGAAATGGAGAATGGCCTGAATTCAGTGGAGAATAAACAGCAGATTTTGAAGATAGCATTCAGGAACACTCATTGTTTAATAAGGAGGAAATACTTCCCCGAGGACAGAAACATTGAGCTTCTCCATTGCTCTGCTCAACTTTGGAAAAGCAAAGTCTGGACAGCAATGACACTCAATTCAGTGGCTTTCAAGGAACGTTTTTGGACTCTGTGAGAATGTGAAATTCCTACATTTTGTCTGGATGCTCATTTTATTTTCCAAGATGGTGAAGAGACAGGTTGAAAGTGAAGTTAACACACAGAAAACGCCTGGGTTTGTCTTATTGGCAGTGAGAGACATGAAGCGTCTGTCTGCAAAGCTCCTCCTTCCTATAGAATATCTGGTAAACAGAGCTGCCACTTTCCGAGGATGTGACTTCATATATTTACCTCCTGTTAAAGCCATTTGCATGTCTGCCTCTTACCTAGGGAGACTGGTATTTTAGTTCTTTTCTGCAGATTTTTATAGTAACATTCTGTCTCTAAAATGGCCCAGTTATGTTACATTTATTCCTACTTTTCACTATTTTTAAATAATGTTTGAGGCAAATGGAGGGTGAGTGAACAATTTTCTTTTCCTCATCAAGCACAGATGGTATATTGCTGAGGTGTGTGCAAGCAGACTCTTGCCTGGGCTTCCCCTGCTGGCCCTCTGCCTAGGATTACCCAGTACCGGCGGGGCATGGGGCTTTCACACTTGACCCACGGTTGTGTTGGGGCTGGTAGGGTAGAGATACAGCCATCTATTAGAGAAGGGTCTAGGGCCTGTGGAACCATCACACTTTCCTTCTTCCTCACAGAGAACAGACAGGCCTTTTCCTGGAATATTTAGATTTTAATAAGTCTAATGAAGGTAGAAATGCCCTTGATATCTAAGAGGCAACATCTCTGGTGGTGAAATTTCGTGTTGGCTTTCCTCAGACACTCATAGGTCCTCACAGATGTGACCCTGAAGTCCAGAGGAGAGGAGAATTCTGGGGGCAGAATATTGGGGACAAATAGTGTTTCTTAGCCGGAGGCAGCAATAAAAAGTGAGCAAGTCCGCATGTTAGTCATAGCCCATAGCTGGGTACAACCAACCCAGATTGAGCACTGATTTTGAACAAAGAACACAGGATGACGTGGTGCTGGCCACGGCAGAGTTCCCACTTCGACACGAAGACAATCTTCTTGCTGTTGCTGAGTTTTATGACTCTGATGTCATTCCATGCTGCCAACAAGAGAGCTGTTATATCACAAATAAAAAGGTCTTAAAACTAACTGAGGGACCCCATTATGCCAAGACTGGAGCTTGTCATAAAAATCGTTGGCCATTGATGTCTCTGAGCTTCTGAGTTGGGCCTTGAGGGAAAAGAACTGTGAAATTTGGGTTCAATTTAGTTGTTTTGATCTGGACATCTTTATAAGTAGAAAGAATTAAACTGGCCATATGTGACCTTGTATTTAGAGGAAATCAAATCATTCAAACAAGATAATTTAGCTTCTTGCCCAACAATTCCTCCTTTTCTCTTCAACTCTGGGATTATTGATGGAGGCCCTGCCTGAATACATTTTATTAGAGTTTAGAGAATTGTAATAGTTGCATTGTTTCTCTGGTTACAGCCCCGAAATGCATTGCAGATTTCTTCAACTGAAAATGCTCCCTACCATTAATATGTTATGGGAATGAAAGACTGATTTTAGCCCTCAGCCTGTACCACCAGAAGAAACAGCAGCAAGGGCAAACCACATAGTAATAATGGCATAAGTCTTCCCCTTCTGTCTACATCTGTTCATCTGTTTACCTGACAAGAATTCATTGAGTAGCAACTACCTGCCAAGCAGCTGTGCTTTGTGTTAAAAATATAATTGAACCCTGGAAAGAAGCCTCATTCCTGCCCTCATAATACTTTCATTTGCTGCTAGTAAATATGCTTTTCTTTTGTTTTCCTACCTCTACGTTCATTTTCATTACTCCTAGCCACTTGGCAGCAGAAATGATTATCCTGAAGAATGACAAGTTAACAAAAGACGCTGACTTTGAATTTTAAAAATGCTCATTGACTTTGATCATTTTTAAAAAAAACTCATGGAATTCCACATAGTAGTTTAAATAAGTATACAAATATGCAAAACAATAATCTTTTTTATTTTTATATTTTAGTTAGGTCTCACTCTATCACCTAGGCTGGAGTGCAGTGGTATGCTCACAGCCACTGCAGCCTCAACCTGCTGGGCTCAGGTGATCCTTCTACCTCAGCTTTCCAAGTAGCTGAAACTACAGGTGTGCGCCACCATGCCCGGCTAATTTTTTGATTTATTGTAGAGATGAGGTCTCACCAAGTTGCTCAGGCTGGTCTCAAACCCCTGGACTCAGGTAAGCCTCTCTCCTCAGCCTCCCAAAGTGCTGGGATTATAGGCTTGAGCCACTGCACCTAGTCCAATATTCTTTGTATAATACATGTGGGGATAGATCTGAACATCTAGTCACAGATAATGCTCTCCACTATGTGTGTGGAGGAGAATGAGTTCACCAGAGAGATCTACAGGGGACGTCAATGAATTTTCCAATTTTAACTTTTTCGCTGGATACTGGGCACATAGGTTTTTGTAAGGTGTGTGTGTGTGTGTGTGTGTGTGTGTGTGTATGTGTGTGTGTGTCTGTGTGCATGCACGTGTGTGTACAGTACCCGCAAATAGTGTATTTCAAAATGCATCATAATTTAAAATCCATCACTGAACAGTCATGCCACAAGAAAACCTGGTACAGGCATGGAGAATGGCAGGATATGCCTGTATTTGCTTTCCACCCCACCCTCATCCCCAAGCATAATCTTCTGAAGTATGCCTTTCTATTTTCTTCAACATTTCAATGTTTAATACCAGCTCTTTCACACCTTCCTTCTCATGTCTGCCTCTCCATACACAATCCTTAGTTCAAAAATCACACTAGTGAGTCAAAGAAGCTTGAGGAGAAGGGAAGCAACCATGAATAGAGTCATACCATCTATGGTCACTTACCTCTATTTAAAGCCATGAGACGGAGAGGTGATGTGGAGTCTGATTGCATCCTTAAGTACCCAGTTCAAAAGCTAATATTTACTTGGCACATTTTGTAAATTGCTGAGAATGGCACAGAAGCTGAGATGCAATGGAGAGCTTATACTATATGAGGGCCAGAGTGTTCTTTAAGTAACTCTTCAGGATTTCTCAACTTTTTCCCATGAAATTTTATGTTGGATTAGCCTGAGGGAGAACTAGACTGTTTTAATTACTGCTATCATTCTGTGTTTTAGGCATTTAAATTATTGTGTTAATTTTGCACTTTGCCTTGAGTCAGATACATCAAAGGTACAATTTTGAACATCAAAATGATAAAAACATAGCAGTTTTTCTTGCAGGTGTAGACTATGGGCTCATCACAGCTGCAGAGAAATCTTACAGGACCAGACCATAACATTTGTTCTGTTTTTTTTATAACAGTATGGATTCAGAAAGGCTGAACTGTCTAAGACAAATATCAACTCTGCCTGGACTTTAAACCTATCTTGACTTTCAGGGAAATTCACATAGCAAATGTGTCAATGAGCAATTCACTCTGGAGCATTATGCATCCAGATTGGTAATTCAAAAGTTGATCTGAAATTCCAGTGGGGTGAGCTACTTGGCTAGAATTATTAGTTCACTGGTAGGAAGAGGAGGGCAAAAGTGCAGGTCATGGAAATAAAGACAAAATAAAAGTTCCGTAAGTGCCTTCATTTGACGGGCTAGGGCTCATAGCAGAGATATAGTCACCCAAGAATAGATTTGGTTAGAAAACATTAAGAAGTGCGTGCATGTCACCACTGCCAACCAAATAAGTTAACCCTTCTGTGTTTGTTGCCTGGGCAATTTCTCCACACCACTTGCCAAAGCAACCATATACTATGTTTGTGTATCTGAGGAAGTGGAAACATATGGTCTGACATGGTTTACTTATCATGACAAGAGTAAAGAATATTCAAAGTCCAAATGATTCCAGATATCTAGTCACCATAATTATGCTTTGAACAGATCAGTTATTCGGATTTTTAAAAATATGGTGTTAAGAGAAAATCTTTCATATTCAGGCCTTGAGAAATCATTAAGATGTGGTTCCTAAATGTTTATTAGTTGACTTTGACAGTGAATGAGACATGTAGAATTTATCAGGGCCCCAGATTGGGGAATGGATTACAAAATAATAATGAGAACAAACACTTTAACATGGTGTTCACCATGTCCCAACACTTTATAGTGACAGTGAAGTTGGCATCACTATCATTCCCTTTAACAGATGAGGAAGATTGAGTAAAGTGAATTACCTAAGATCACACAGAAAGAGGTAGGGTTGGTATTTTGTGGTCTAGGCAATTAGCCCCAAAGTCCACTTTTGTAACCATTATAATAAGTTTTTTTTTTTACATTAATCTTTCCTTTTGCTATTTTCCCTCTCCTGTGCACCTTCATTTGCTTCCTGTCCTCTGTTCTTCTCTTCCTACTTCTATCATACTCTCCTTTGGCTCTTCTCACTTTTGCTTCTTTATTCTATCTTTGTTTTCCATTTCTCCTCTTTGTCCTTTCTGACTTGATCTTTGCTTATCCTTCAGTCTCCGTTTATGTTTCTCTTTCCTTTAACTGATTTTGCCACTATTATTCAAGGGTATGCCCTTTTTCTCTATGTCCATAATATAATATGCCTTTTCTGTAAATAAGGGACCAGGGATATATTCAATAATGTTGCTTATTGATTTAGCATTAGTTGTGTGTGTGTGTGTGTGTGTGTGTGTGTGTGTGTAGTGTGTACATGAAATACTATATAGATTTAGTACTCTTCGAATGAGTTAATTTAAAAAGAGGTAAGTCAAATATCTTCTACTTTCCAAAATAATGCAACTAAAGGTTGCCATATGATATGTTATAGTTTTAATTCATTTGTGTCACAGACTGGGTAACTTACAATGAACAGAAATGTTTTGGCTTATGGTTCTGGAGGCTAGGAAGTCCAAAGTCAGGGGGTCAGCATTTGGCAAAGGTCTTCTTACTATGTCATCCCATTGGCAGAAGGGCAAAGAGTGGACTAGAGAGAGTAAGAAAGAGGAAGTCAAACTTGTTCTTTATAATGAACCCACTTCCTCCCTAACAGCATTAATCCATTTATTAGCCCTTGTCTCTCATTAGGCTCTACATCCCAGCACTTTTGCACTAGGGTTTAAGTTCACAATACATGCTTTTTGGGGGACACATTCAAACTATAGCATTCCCTATATTTCTCCCCTTTTTTCCTTGACAAGAAAAGGAAGAGAATAAAAGAATTCTCACCCATGAATTAGAATTGATTTGTAAGTCTGAGCATAAATTTTATTTGGCAAAAGTGAATTTCTCCTTGTGAGATGGTGGTGGAATATGTGCCTTTTAGGAGAGTTTAGAATCCAGTGCCACCCAGGAGAAGCAGAAATGTATTCAGAGGGTCTGTCTGACCAGCTAATCTCTGAGCTCTTTGAAATCTGAGCTTCTATGACTCCACACAGAGCAACTTAGTATAGAAACATTAACATTATTGTGGGTTTTTCTGACAGTTCTCTAAAAATAGACTAGTAAACCTGCATATTTATGTCCTGAGAGACAACTAGAAAGACTAGCATTCTCACTGATTGCCTTGGATTCAAATTCATTTCAAGAAATATTCACAAGAACCACTGCAGGAAAGAAGTGGGTTAAACACTGTGGCTACAAGAAAAATGAGGCAGATTCTTGCCACAGAAGCCTCAAGGGTCAGGGTTGAGACAGATCCCTGCGGTCCCTCTGCGGTTCCTCTGTGGAACGGACAGTGAAGCTACGTCACCTGCTGAGCTGTCCACCTAGCAATTAGAGGTGGATGAGAAGGCTGTACGTTGACAACCACAAGGAAGTCATCACCATGAGTCAGATACAGATATATCCAACTTTATGTCAGCTCCTTGCTTCAGCAGGTGGATCATTTATATTTTCCCTGGAAGCCATCTGCTGGTCTAAAGGTTGGGGCTGATTTGTTTTTCTGTTGCAGGAGAGAGGTGGCTTTCCCAGAAATAACTAGAATATGCCTGCACTTTGGCAGAGGTCCAGGAACAAGCAAAAGGATGAGGAACTTTTGAAGTTCTCCCTTTCCTACTGTGTACAAACTATTTTGACCAGCTAAAATATGCTTATCTTTCAGACATTCAATCCCTGAGAGAAAACATGCGGTTCACAGTAGGGGTTACAATACAGGGTCTTTGTCGGCTTTCTGATCTCTTGGTCTTTAGCTGCTGGCAGTTAAAAATCAAGGCATAACTAGGAAAGGTAGATTCACAACTTGCCTCACCTTTTCTACATACTATTAATTCTTTCCAAATCTAATGTTTAATTAAAACACATTTTAATGGTTATTGAAAGCAGACAGTAGATGGTATTGACTATTTCTATGCATGTCTTAGTGTAGGAAAGGGAGATTCTGATATGGAAAACTAAAGGACATAAAAGTTGGAAAAATGTGACTATAAGGGGGATGGTTCAGGGCGTATGTCCTTCATCAACTTGAACACAAGCATTCTAACACCACCTTGAAATGGAATTTCTTGTGTATGTATTTATTTTCTCTTAGAGTTGAAGTTCTATTTTCCTGGAAAGTTCTGTAGAAACTGGGTGTAATAAAATAATAATCAACATTATAATAGTTAAAGTCATAAATATGGAGGAAAAGTAATTTTCTAGTTAATGAGTATAATGATTAGATTAGCGATGATACCATATTATATTCTCAGATGGCAACATACACATATGACAGGAAAAAATAAATCGCCTTGGAAAAGTGATCACCCACCTTGCCTTATATCTTAATGCTATGTTGTAGTCACAACATTTGTTAAATTCAGATTTTCATGATCTGGCAACTGTTTTCACTGAGGCAAGAGAGAAAAACGGTTGTAAATTCAACCTAACAAGATTCTGCATTCTGGAGTTACACATAATAAGCCTAACCTCTCTTTCTTCTGGTGGTCCTTAATATATTTGCAGTCAGCATGTCATCTGTCTTAAAGTCTTCTCTAGGCAAAATTTACTTGCCTGCTCAAGTAAGCAGCTCAACCTATGCTGAGACCTCCTTTCCAGTCTGTTCTTGACATTGGCTGTCTTATTTGCCATGGTCCAGTGCAAGCTGCCAATGAAACCAAACCTCACGGCAACTCTGGGATGTGTGTGAGCAGCAGTGTCTGGAGTAGAAGAGCAGGAAATGGGTGTGAGAGAAACATTGCACAAAGTGGCTGAGGAGGAGATGTGTGGGCCCTTACTCTTGAAAAGGGCATAATTGCCTTTTCCCTGGCTGATAGCAGGAGAAACAAGGAATTTCTCTTACCAGCCTGGATTTACAATCACCCTCTTCTGCCTTTTGCCTCAGTGAAAGCAGTTTCCAGATCAGCAACCTCTGATTCCTGCCTAGTTTTTTCAGAGCGAGGTCCACTTTCTAACATCCACCAGCCTTGACGTAGTTCTATAGAGCTGACCTGTCATTGCTGATGATTTCTTTCTCTTACATATCTGTTTGTTAAACCACAAATGATAGACACATATAGAAAAGGTACCGTCGGATACTGGTTTACCTGATATTTAACAATAAATCTCTGGTCTTCCTGTGATGTTGGGCAACAAACTGACCAGGTGTATGGCATGGACGTTTTCTCCCCCAAATCTCACCTTTGCTTTTTAATCCTAAATGCGACTTGCCATTAAATAAACACATGACAAAGCTCTCTATCAACTGGGCTAAATGTCAGCTAATAAATATCTAACAGGGCTAGGCTTTTTAGTGGCTCTCGTTATGAATGCTTCTATTACTCGCCAGATACAGCTGCTGCAATTCAGGAAAATGCCTCTCTTTTCCAGGGCTGGGAAAGTCGTAACTAGTGTCCAAAGGTCTCTCTTGCAGCCAGCTAAACTGGGATTAGGAGAGATCCAAGCAACAAAGCCCCTCTCACTGATGCCGTCCACTATCCAAACGGCGTTTGAATGAGTGTATTCACATGTGTCAAGCTGATTGTAAAACTGAACCTCTTAATGGTGTTTTGTTTTATGAAAAGGGAGATCTCAAATTTTCTATATCCATATGCTCAATATGAATTAGGTTAATAAAATAAAAATGGGAATATTTAGCAGAAAAACAAAAATGTGAGAGCAATACTCTTTTGAAAGTAGTAAGATAAATACGATTTTATCCAAATATAGGTGATGAGTCCAAGGAACATTCTGGAACCGATTTAGTCCCACCCTTTATTTTAGGAAAGTCACAAAAGTTGGAGGTAATCTATAGAAGGACAGTTGTCTTCAAGAACTTCCAAAGTTACTTGGCTGTATGTAGGAAGATCAAGAGGACAAAGAGACCTTATGTCTCCAGCCAGCATGAGCTGTTAAGGAAGTGGGAAGCGGCCGGGTTTGGAAAGAGGTCAAGGTCAGTACTTCTGCTTTCCCCATGACAAATATGAGGGAGTTCTGGGCTCTCTCCTAGTTCTGTTGCTACTAACTTGTGTAATTATTTTGGACTCATACTGTAATTTCTCTGAAACCCGTAAATTTGCATTGTACACCTTTATAATGAGGATATTGTGCCAGGAAAACTACAAGAAACTTCCCTAACTTGAAATTTACTCTTCAATGTCTTTGGGTGGAGTCCAATGACATGAGGAAAGAAGATGATGACAGACATGTCTCTTTTTTACCAGAGACTCTTCTGGTTGTAGATTCAGGGGAAGTGGTCTAGGCAACACTTACTGGATCTTCTTAGTTTTCCAAAACGCTGGTATTTATTTTTTCAGAAGTATGTTTTCTTGGGCCTACTTCTTCTCTGAAAGGGACTCCAGAGCAAATGAGATAACCTGTGGAGAAACACACTCCTAGTGTATTTCAGGGATCGTTCTTTACAGGATCTTAACAAAGCATGTCTGCATACTTCACCCAATCAACTCGGGCCTCCACTATCCCCCTGCCAACACCTACCTTCCTCTCCTTGAGGGGAAAGAGTCTTCCTGCCTTAAATTCTCCAGCCCATAGGTCATATCTGCCAGAAGTGTTCTATTTCTTCTTCAGCCAGGAAATACCTACTTCCTTTCAAGCCTTGTTAATGCTACCTCTTTAGGGGAGATTTCCACAGCCCACCAACTGTATGGCACTCTATGGTATACTCTTGATCTCCTTTGTTGTGCTTATTGCAAGTATAATAATATAGTTTAAGATGTGTGATCACATCTTTAAAGTCTGTTTACTACTCTAGGAACTCTGAACTATTTTGTTCAATATGGTATCCTATCATTTAGCAGAATGTCTAAAAGAGTAGATGCTTGATCAATATTAATTATATAAATTTTTAAATTGTTTCTCAAACTTCTAGGCCGGTACTATCCAATGAAAATATAATCGAAGTCACAAATGGAAACCACATTATAACTTGGATTTTTCTGGTAGTGACATTAAGTAAAGTAAAAAACAGGTGAGAGGCTTTGATTCTGAGTGAGATAGAATAAATGCACTTACCCCTTTTTACTTCTGATTACAACTATACAACCTGAAAGAATGCATGGGCGACTCTCCAAAGACACAGAGGAGAAAATAGCAGCAAGAAGATTGGTAATGAGCACTAAAATTTGAAGTGCCATTGATTTGGAAGTGAAGCTACCATTTCCCCCCGCAGGGTTCCTGACCTGTATTCCCAAAATATCCCAAAAGCTAGACAAGGACATCAGGGCACAGACAGAGAAAATCCTAAGAGGAGCCCTTTACCTCTGGCTCCATAAGCTAGAAAGTAAACTCTGAATGTACCCAGTGGAAAAATTCCTCACTTTTCATTTTTATTTTTCATTCCTCTATTTTCTTCTGATACAGACCCCACATATTTCTGAGGCAGCAGGGATAGTAGCTTCAACTCTTTCCTGGGTCCCCTGCCTGCCAGATTTTGGGCTTGTTCATTCCCACAACACATGAACCAAAGCCAATTTCTTAAAATAAGTCAATCTCTCTCTCTCTCTCTCTCTCTCTCTCTCTCTCTCTCTCTTTCTCTCTCTCTCTCTCCCCCCCTCCCTCTCTCCCTCCCTCCCTCTGTTCCTCCCACAGTCCCTCCCTCCTTGACTAATATAGGAGGAAAACCTACCTCTCCATTCAGTGGAGCTACACATCCACAAGAGAGAGACAAATCGTCATTGCTCCCTCTCCCTCTTTTTCTGACCTCCCATTATTTGGCCTCTACATAGAATTGAAAGGTAACTAGAACCCCAGGTTCCTGGCTGGAGGAGTGAAAATGGAGCCCCTGGAAACCTAAAAGTACCAGGTGAGGTACTTTGGTGAGGCGAGACCATGATGAGGAAGAAGCTCAGGAAAGTTACCCCATAAAGTTGTTTATGAACCCCTGAACTGCACAAATGCGAATCCGATTTTTAATTAGCAACCAAATACTTGGGGAACCACATTCACACATAGTCCACTGTCCGTGCCCCACTCTGGCCATGGGTGACACACACCTGTGACAGATCTGTAGAACTCTACAAAGGCTTTGAAAACTGAACTGACATTGGAATTTTAGCCCACAGAAGGTGGGTTGGAACTTTCAGCTTGAACCTAACCAGTTCATTTACCTTCCATAACAAAAAAAAAATCAACATTTTCCATGGCATTTAAGCAAAATCTAGAGTCCCAGAACTTCATATTCAAAATTTCCTGTATACAATTCAAGATTACCTGGCTTAAAAAGAATGATGGAAATTATGACTCACGTAGTAAGAGACAATCAACAGAAGCAAAAACTGAGATGATAAAGAAGTTGGAATTATCTGGCAGACTTTAAAAAACGATTCTAATAATGGTCAAATTGGTAATTCCATTGAAAGAATGTTAAAATTGAAAATCTCAACAAGAATAAAAGATATAAATAAGAACCAAACTGAGATTTTAGAACTGAAAAATATGATAATAAAAACACCTCAACAAATGAACTCAAAAACAGCATGGATATGACACATAGAGAGTTCATGAATGTAAGAAGCCAAGTTAAAAACAAATGGTAAAAACAAATGAAGAGAGCCTCAGGGAGGCAGTAACAACAGGAAACATTCTTCTCTTCAAAGTTTCAGGGGGAAAAGAGAAAGAGTGTGATACTTACAAAATTTATGAAGAAATCACGACTGAAACCTTTTTAAACTTGGTGAAAGGCCCAAACTTATAAATGTAAAAAGATAAGCAAACCACAAATAAGATAAACTGAAAGAAATCCATGCCCAAATACATAATAAAACTGCTGAATTCTACAAAGAAAAAAATCTTGAAAGCAGTCAGAAAACAATGACACATTATCTGTAAGATAACAACTATTCTGTTGTCATCAAAATGAATAATAACTACTATACTCACATAAATTCAAAAACTTAAATGAAATGTCCAATTCCTAAAAAACCACAAATTACAAAAACTCCCATAAGATGATGAAATATATAGTTCTATACTTATATAAAACATAGAATTCCATGTCAAACATTCTGGAATTAAATCTCTAGGCCAAGATATTTTCACTGGCAAATTTTAGTAAACATTTAAAGGAAAAATAACACAAATTTTACCCAATTTCTTCCCAGAACACAGAAAGGAAGAAATATTTCCCAAATCATTTTATGAAACCAGCATTACCAGAAAAGAAAAAAGTCTGTTCCCAAAACATTCACAGACCAATATTCCTCATGACCATAGATACAAAAATTCTCAAGAAAAAATATTAGTGCATTGAATCCAGTAGCATAGTAAGAATAATAGATACATCATAATCAAGTAGGACTTATTCTGAGAAAGTAAAGCTGACTCAAAATTGGGAAATCAATGTATGCAATCTACCATATTGATAGTTTAAAGGAGAAAATTCACATGATGCAGAAAAAGAATTTGAGAAAATACGACATTCATTCATGCTAAAAATTCTCAGAAAATTTGCCCTCCTGAACCTGATAAAGGACATTTGTAGAAGACGGAAAGAAACATCATACTTAATTGTGAAAGACTGAATGCTTGAACGCTAAGATTAGGAATAATCAAGAATGTTCACACTCAAGTCTCCTCCTCAGTACTGTATTAGGCAGAGCAATAAGACAAAAAAGAAAAAGTATGTAACAAATGAAAAGGGGGAAATAAAGACTCTATCCACAGACCACATGATTATTTATGTAGGAAATCACAAGGAATAAGCAACAACAAAAAACTTCTAGAGTAAATGAGTGAGTTTAGCAAGGTTGCAGGATACAAGTTTAAAACATAAAAATCAATATATAGAAATATATATTTCTATACTCTACCAATGTACCAATGGAAATAACTTTCAAATATATACTTTACAATAGGTGCAAAAGATGGAATAAATGTAAACCTAACAGAACATATACAGAGTCTACAATCTGAAAAATACAAAACTCAGATGAAAGAAATTTTGAGTGAATAAATAATTAGATCACATCTGATTGGAGTGGGAGACTTGACAGCAGCAGCAGATGAGTTGGATAAGTCTGGATCTGATTCACCCTTCTTGCACAGCAGTCTATAGTGTGTCTACAACCCAATCAGTCTGTGCTGAGAAGCCATCGCAGTGCTTGGGAAAGGATTCCGAAGTTCCAGAAATGGCCACAGAGGGAGCTCTTTTTTCCTTTCTTTCTCTGTTTTTGTTTTTGTTTTAGTACTTGTTTTGCTTTTGTTATATTTTTGGTGCTTTTAGTTTTTCTGTTTGCATAGGGATATTTTTAAGGGAGAGTGCATCATCAGGTTTTTTGGTACATTTGTATTTTTTGTTTGTTTTTGTTTCTTTGTTTATTCATAGGTTGGTGTGTGTGTCTATTTTCCTTCTTCTTTTCCACTCTCTTCATCTACCTTTCATCTCCCTTATTCCTTTTTCCATTCTTTTCCTTTTTCTTATTTCATTTTGCTTTTAGGGGGCATATATATGCTCCTACCACATGGACAGATTGTAAGGTGGTGGGAAGTGAGTTCCAGGGGGCCCACACACCTGTTGGCAGATACTGTGATACACAGATAGTTTCTGAACCATGACTCCCTCCATCACACTTTAACCAAATCTCAAAACTGCAAGAAGCACAGGCCCCGCCCCCATTCCCAGTCCGGCTTACAGAGGATCTACCTAAGGAAGAAAAGGGGATTGAGCAAACAGAAGTGAGAGCTATTCCCTCATAACTAAGCAATGGAATTAAATAAAGGGGGAAAAAGAGGAGGGATCTCAAATGAGGAAGAATTAAAAGAGGACCACAGGTCCCATCCAGATTCTCAGGAAGACAGCACCTGGGAAAATAGACTTTGGAACTCAAACAATAAAGAGTCCCCAGAATGACTGGTCTCAAACCACAAACCCAGATATCAAGATATTAATAGGAAGCATGAATAGAAATGAGGAAAGACAAGAGGAAGGAATGAAGGAGTAGATAACTGAAATGACAGCAACAAAGAATACAGTAAATGAAATAAATAACAAACTGACAAGTGTGGAAAGCAGAATTAACAAAGCAGAAGAAACAATCTTAGAGACTGATGACCAAAATATAGAACTAATTCAAACTGTTAAAAACATAGAAAAGAGGCTTAAAAAGACAAAACAAAATCTCCAAGAGATGTGCAATTATATCAAGAGGCTGATCCTACAATTAATTGACATTCCTGAGGTACATAGAGAAACATAGACCCTCCTGGAACAGACATTTCATGAAATTATCCAAGATAATTTCCCTCATCTCATCAGAGACTTGACCATTGAAATACAAAAGATTCAAAGAACCTCTGCAGACACCAAATGAGAAGACCAACTCCTAAACACATAGCAATTCACTTACACACAGTAGATATAAAAGAAAAAATCCTAAGGGCAGCCAGAGAGAAAGATCAGACTACTTACCAGGGAAGACCAATTAGAATTGCAGCAGACTTATCTACAGAAACACTACAGGCTAGAAGAGACTAGAGTCCAATCTTCAAAGTTCTCAAAGATAAAAATCCCAACCAAGAATTTCTTACCCAGCTAGGCTAAGCTTCATCAGCAATGGAGAATTAAAATCCTCTTCAGACATTCAATCCCTAAGAGTTTATGCTGCTCCAGACCAGCTCTACAACAAACGCTTGAGAAAATATTAAACACAGAAGAAAGAAAAAAAGAATTGCCATACTCTTCCTAAGAATGCAGGAAAAAGTTTGAAAATACATATGTGTATCAACCCCAAAATCAAAAGAAAACCAACAAACAGATAAACAAACAAAACAACAATAAACCCTATAAGAACCCCATGACAGGGATAAACTCTCACATCTCAATAATTAGCCTGAACATGAATGGACTAAATGCACCACTGAAAAGACATAGATTGACTAATGGGATAAAAATATATCACACCACAATAAGCTATCTCCAGAAGACTCATTTCACTGGAATGGACACTCACAGATTCAAAGTAAGAGGCTGGAAATAAAATTTTCAGGTGAATGGAGCACAAAAGAAAGCAGGAGATGCAATCTTAATATGAGACAAAATATCCTTTAAGGTATCAAAAATTTAAAAAGATACAGAAGTTCACTACATAATGATAAAAGGTTCAATCCATCAACAAGAAACATCCATCCTAAACATATATGCACCCAACATAGGTGCACCAGCCTTTATAAAGCACCATCTAGGTAAACTAAAAAAAAGGTATAGACTCTAACACTGTCATAGCTGGCGACTTAAAAACCCCACTAACAACCCTATATAGATCATCAAGGCAAAAAATCAACAAGGAGATCTGAAACCTCAACTTGATTCTTGACCAAATGGTCAAGATATCTGCAGAACACTCCACCCAACAGCCTTAGAATATACATTCTACTCATTACCACATGGAAGATACTCCAATATCAACCACATCAAGCATAAGCATATTTTGTAAGATCAAAATACTGTCATGCACCTTCTTACACCATAGTGGAATAAAAATAAATATCGACACCAACAAATCTTCCCCAAAACCCACAAAGATGTGGACATTAAACAACATAATGCTGAACAATTCCTGGGTCAACATGGAAATCAAAGCAGAAGTTAAAAGATTCTGGAAATAAATTAAAATAAAGACACAGCTTACCAAAACCTCTGGGATGCCATGAGAGCAGTACTGAGAAGTGAATTCATTTCTTTATGAATACACATCAAGAAATTGAAAGATCACAAGTTAACAGCCTAACAAATCACCTAAGGGAGCTGGAAAGACAAGACCACCACAACCCTAACTTCAGCAGAATCCAGATCACCAAAGCAAATACCCAACTATGAGACACAGAAAACAAAAATATCATAGAAAAAAATCAACAAAACAAAAAGCTGGTTCTTTGAAAGGATATACAGGATTGATGAACCCCCTAGCCAAATTGACCAAGAAAAAGAGAGAAATAGCCCAAATCAACACAATCAGAAACACAAAAGATCAAATCACAGCAGACCCTGAAGAAATACAAAAAATTATCAGAGATTACTATGTACACCTGTATGGAAGCAAACTTGAAAACTTAAATGAAAGGAGGACTTTCTGACATCACACAACCTTCCAAGGTTGAAACAAGAAGAAATCAAGACATTAAATAGACCAATAACAACCCAGGGAATTGACTCCATTATAAGAAAACTACCTACAAAAAAAAAAAAAAGTCCTGGATCAGATGGCTTTCCACCAGAGTTCTACAAAATATACAAAGAGGAGCAGATAAAAATCCTATTGAAAGTATTCCAAACAATCAAGAAAGATGAAATTCTCCCCCAAATCGTTTTATGAAACTAATATCACACTGTTACCAAACTGGGTAAAGATATAACAAAGAAAGAGAACTACATGCCAATATCCCTGATGAACATAGATGCAAAAATACTCAACAAGATTCTAGCAAATTTGATCTAATAACACATCTCAAAAATCATCCATGACCAAGTAGGCTTCATCCCTGGGATACAGGGCTGGTTCAACATCTGCAAGACCATAAATGTAATTAAATACATAACAGATACAAAAATAGGAATCAAATGATTATATCATTAGATGCAGAAAAAACTTTTACTATAACCCAGCATTCCTTCTTGATAAAAGCCCTTGAACACTGAGACACAGAGGGAACATAGCTCAATATAGTAAGAGCCAGCTATGATACACCCACAGCTGACATATTGCAAAATGGACAGAAGTTAGAAGCATTTCCCCCTGAAAACTGAAATAAGACAAGGCTGCCCACTTCCACCCCTCCTGTTGAACATAGTTTTGGAAGTCCTAGCTAGAGCAATCAATTAAGAGAAGGAAATCAGGGGTATGCAAATAAGAAAAGAGGAAGTCAAGTTATCCCTTTTAGTTGAAGATATGATTCTATACCTTGAAAATCCAAGATAATCTGTTAAAAACCTTCCTGTAACAAGGGGTTTTGGTAAGGTTCAGAGTGCAAAATCAATGTGCAAAAAACAATCACATTGTTATTCTCCAACAACAAGCAGGCAGAGAACCAAATAAAAAGCACAATCCCTTTCACAATAGCAATAACAAAAAAATGAAATACCTCAGAGTCTTCCTAACCAGAGAAGTGAAAGACTACAACAAAAACTATAAAATGCCGTTCAAATAAATCAAAGGTGACACAAATAAATGGAAACATATTCCATTCTCATGGATTGGAAGGATCACCATTGCTGAGATGTCCATCCTATTCAAGGCAATCTACAGATTTAATGCAATATCCACTAAATTACCAGCAACATTCCTCTCAGACCTGGAAACAGCAATACAGAAATTCATATGGAAACATAAATGATCATGAATAACCAAAAAAATCCTCAGCAAAAGAAACAAAACAGAAAGTATCACACTTCCAGACTTTAAACTTTATTATAAGTCTGCAATAATCAAAACAGCCTGGTATTGGTACAAGAACAGGCATATAGACCAATGGAATAGGATAGATATCCCAGAAGCAAAATCTCAATTTCTCAACCAACTCATCTTCAACAAAGCCTCCACTAACAACCATTGGGGAGTGGAGAACCTATTCAGTAAATGGTGCTGGGAAAACTGACTGACCACATGCAGAAGATTAAAACAAGACTCCTTCCTAACACCATACACAAAAACCAACTCTAAATGGATCAAAGACCTAAACATAAAACCTCAAACTATAAGAACATTACAAAATGCAGAAATTTGGAATTTAGAACTGGCAACCAACTCCTGATCAAATCCCCAAGTGCCCATGCAATAAGAGATAAGATAGACAAGTGGGACCTCATCAAAATGAAAAGCTTCTGGAAAGCAAAAAAAATAAAAAACCATCAAGAGAGCGAGAAGACAGCCCACAGAATGGGAAAAAATATTTGCCTACTGTATATTTGACAAAGGCCTAAAATCTAGGCTCTACAAGGAACTCAAAGACATCAAAAAGAAGACAAACAGCCCTATTAAAAAGTGGGCAAAAGATATGAACAGACACTTCTCAAAAGAAGACATACAAGCAGACAACAGATCAGCCTCATTAATCATCAAAGTAATGTAAATTAAAACCACACTGGGATACCACCTAACTCCATCATCAATAACTCAAAAAACAACAGATGCTGGAGAGGATGAGGGGAAAAGAGAATGCTTCTACACTGTTAGGAATGTAAACCAGTACAACCTCCTCAGAAAACAGTCTGGCGATTCCTAAAAGATCTAAACATCGACCTTCCATATGACTGCACAATCCCCCTTCTTGAATATATCTGAAGAAACTCAAATCACTCTATGAAAAAGATACCTGCACACGCATGTTTATGGCAGCATTATTCACAATAGCAAAATCATGGAACCAACTCTCCTCCCATCAAAGAGGACTGGATAAAAAATGTGGTACATATACAGAATGGAATATTGCATGACCATATAGAAGGATAAAATTATGAACTTCGCAGCAACTTAGATGGACTTAGAGTCTATAATACTGAGTGATCTATCACAGAAACAAATAACTGAGTACCACATGTTCTCACTCATAAGCAGACCCTGAACAATTATCATAATACTATAAGAAGGGGATTGGCAATAGTGGGAAACTGCCAGGGAATGTGTGGGTGGGGGATGGGCACACAGTTCATCAATAGGGGTACCTGATTTCCAACCAGGTGAAGTCGGGACCAAAGTGAGGCCCAAACTTTACCTGTATAATGACCATTTGTATATCAAACCCTGAAGTGTGCCCTGTATCTTTAAAATTAAAATTAAAAACAAAGATTTACTATAAAGCTGTAGTAATCAAGATGCCATGATATTGGTTAAAAACAAAAACAACAACAACAACAAAAGACGTTTAGATCAGTGGGACAGAATAAAGAGTCTAGAGATAGACCCATACAAATATGTCCCCTTGATTTTTGACAAAGGTACAAAAATGGTACTGGACTATTTGGACATTCATATGCAAAAAAATTATCCTAATCTCCATAGTTAACCCAAAAATTAGCTCCAGAGAGGTCATAGATAAAAGTAAAATAATGAAACTTTTAGAAGAAAAATTATTGCAATGTGTCAGGTAAACAGTTTTAGAAATGGCACCGAAAGCACCACTTATAAAAGAAAATATTGATAAGTTGGATCTCATCAAAACTAAACCCTTTTGCCCTTTGAAAGATATTGTTAGAGAATGAAAACATAGCTACAGACTAAGACAAAAATTTTTGAAAATCACATACCTGATAAAGGATTTGTATACAGAATACATAAAACATTCTTAAAACTCAACAATAATAAGCACTTTAATTTAAAAATGGGCTAAAGATATGAACAGATACATAAAGGGAATATAAGGATGGAAAAAAAGTACATGAAAAGATGTTCGATATCATTAACCATTAGCAAAATGCAAATTAAAACCACAGTTAGACACCCCTCTACACCCATTAGAACAGGTAAAACAAAAAATACAATCCCAAGTGCTGACAAGGATGCAGAGCAACTGAAACTTTCGTGTATTGCTGGTGAGAATAAAAAATTGTACTGCTACACTGGACAACAGTCTAGCAACTTCTAATAAGCATATTCTTTTTTTTTTTTTTTTTTGAGTTGGAGTCTCACTCTGTCGCCCAGACTGGAGTGCAGTGGCATGCTTCCGGCCACCGCAGCCTCGACCTGCTGGGCTCCGGCAATCCTTCCGCCTCAGCCTTCCAAGTAGCTGG
>NW_007255537.1:196241-208444 GCF_000164805.1 Carlito syrichta
CCGGCTGATTTTTTGATTTATTGTAGAGATGAGCTCTCGCTGCCCAGGCGGGTCTCGAACCCGCGGGCTCAGGCAATCCCCTCACCTCAGCCTCCCAAAGGTGTGGGATTACAGGCTAAGCCACTGAGCCCAGCTAGCATATTCTTAATGACTGACTCAGAACCTACACTCCTGGTTGTCTAGCCTAGAAAAATGAGAGCTTATGTTTGTACACAAATCTGTTGTATTAGTTTTCTATTGCTACTGTAGCCAATTACCACACACTTAGTGGCTTAAAAAAACATAGATTTATTATTTTACATTTCTGAAGGTGGCAAATCCAAAATGGATGGCAGAACTATGTTCCTTATAGAGGCTCTAGGGAAGAGTTTGCTTCCTTGTCTTTTCTATCTTCTAGAGAATGCCTGCATTTCTTGGCCCATGATCCTAAAGTACTCTGATCCCTACTTTTATCATCCTGTTTTTTCTGACTGACTCTCCTGCCTATCTCTTATAAGGACCTCTATGAGTACCTTACTCATCAGGGCTAATCACCCCATCTTTACCTTAATCACATCTGCAGTCTCTTGTCATGTAAGGTAACACATCTCCAGGCACCAGAGTTTAGGACATGGACAGATTTGGGGACTCATTATTTAGTCTACCACATCTGTACATTAATGTTTATTGGGGAGCCATTCGTCATTTATAAACAAGAATGTTTTTATAGCTGTTTTGGGGCATTCATAATTGCCCCAAATTGGAATCAACCTAAATGCCATTCATTGGATGAATGTATATACAGACACAGTCACACACCTCAACATTTCACATCTCAGCAATACTCCACAATGAATAAGACTCTTAATACACACAACCGCTCAGATGAATCTCAAAGCTGTCATGCTGCATGAGGGGAACCATTTTCAAAACATTACATACTGTACGATTCCATTTATATGACATTCCTGAAAAGATGAAACCATAGTAAAGGAGAACATATCAGTTGTTGCTAAAAAGTATGAATGGAACGTGGAGATGAATATAAGGGCAAGGCACAAGGAAGTCTTGGGGGCTGATAGAACTGTTCTGCATGGAGGTGATGGTTACATCCGTCTATCCATGTGTCAGAATTTATAGACCTGCACAATAAAAGAGTAAATTTTAATGCACATTAAGCTGATAGGGCCATCATAAAAAGTACCACAGACAGGGTGATTTAAACAACAACAATTTGTTTTCTTACGGTTCTGGATACTATCATTTCAAGATCAAGGTGTCATCAGGCTTGGTTTGCCCCAAGGTCACTCTCCTTAGCCTGTATCCTTCTTGCTATGTCCTCACATGGCTTTTTCTCTGTAGTGCATCCCTGGTGGTCTGTCTCTCTTCTTATGAAGACATCTGCATGCTGGATTAGGGTACCACTCTTACAATCTCATTTAAATTTAGTACCTCCCTAAAGGCACTGTCTATATACAGTCATATTGGGATGGGAGATGTGGGAAGCAATTCAATTCATAACATAATTTTAAGTAAAGATTTCTTAAAAAAAGTGCAACAAATTTTAATAATATATTTTATTTAATCTAGCATACCTAAAATATTTTTATTTTGTACAGTGACTCACTTTCAGACTGCTTGAGAGTTGGTGGCATAGCCTGTGCAGCCCAGGGGATGGAGACCTATGCTGTCCAATACAGTGGCCATTGGTCATGTCTGGCTATTGAGCACTTGAAATGTGGCTTGCTCAAATGGAGATGTGCTATAAGTATGAACTACCCACTAGATTCCAAACAGGCAGAGTGAAAAAAAAATGAAATATATCACATTAGAATGTTTGTATTGGTCATGCGTTGAGTAAGAGGCCCACACACAGGGAGGTAGTACATACCCTGACCAAAGTGGTCAAGCATGCTCTACCTATTGTCATCCTTGTTAGGTAAGAGGAAGTCCAATAGGTCTACACCACCCCCCCAGCCCCCATCCAGTTTCAGGTGTTCTGCAGCTGGGCAGCGTGGTACCTATGGGCGGTAGTAGGTAGGAACGTTCGTAAAGGCTGCAATGAGCAATACTGACTGAATGGTAATTGTAGGGCCAGGTAGACCAGCTGTAGCTAGTGGAATGGGAAGTTGACAGCAGAGAGCAAAAGCCAAGTCTCATGGCTGGGGTTCAATGGCAGGATTCCAGGACTCCAGAATAAAAAGTGAAAATCAAGAGCAAGACAAGGTCCCCAGTGTGAAGGATCTCAAAACCTGGGCAAGATTTCAAGTCTTAGGAGTAGGAATCATGTCATGGGCTTTGTCTTCGCAGGAAGGAACAGCCACCACAAACGTGTTCTGAATCTGCTCTCTGAGCCAAGGTCTAGGCAGGGGTGAGGGTGTTGGAACAACTGACTATCATGGCCCCTGCCCTTGTCAAAAGGTAGAAGTGAACCAGAAGCCACAGAGACTTGGAGCTGAGTCACCAGATGGGGTACAGGTCTGTAAACAACCACTGAGATCAGAATTGTCCCGGGACATGTACCTAGCCTGAGTCTGCAGGTAGAAAGAAGTCAGGTAATGCCAGCAGTGGGAAAAGAGAGGCAAGGCACAGGAAGGAGGCACTCTTGCACTGCAGTTTCACCGACTCCTGGCCTCTCGGGGCCCAGGGGTCCTGTCCTTTCCCCTTGGGTTTGGTGCAGAATTCCAGTCTGTTACTGTGGTGCAGGGCTGACTGTAGTGGTGGGATGCGGACACTGTGGAGGCAGGGGAGGGGTGGTCTTGGGGCTTAGGGGGCCTTCCCAACAGGCCTGACATCGATGTACCACGGGGCGCTGTGTCCCACTCTCCCAGGAATGCCAGGCATTTCCCAATGGCAGAAGGAAATAGTAAAGGGAACTCTTTTGATCTGAAAACGTAGGAAATCTGCTATCTTGATAAGGGAAAAGGGTGGAAGTAATCATTTAAGAAAAATATCAACTTTATTAAAGGACAAACAACCCCGTCCCCAAACTCAGAACTCTAAGAAGCGTGTGTGAAACAAACAGGCTGGCACTGGCTCATTTTCCTTCTGAAGATCAAATCCTTGGGTTCCACCTCCCTTCGGAGATCTGGAGCCTGGGATTTGGGGAGGAGGGCTCCTCCCAGGCAACCAGAGGGAACGGAATCTCACAGACCAGGACTGGAGGAGGATTGCTGCTGCCCATGGAAACTCTAGAGACTCATCTGTGGCTGCTGGGAGATTTTAGACCACGGCCCAGCGCCTCTGCACCACCCTCAGCCTCGTGCAAGGGAAAAGCACTTTCATCTTTCCTCTCTCAGCTGGAGTTGCGTGATTATCCAGCCTGCCAGCCTGGCACTCCTTTCCCAAGCTGGCCCAAGCGCGTCCATGGAGACCCGGGAGGGTGGCAGGCATCTCTTTCTTCACTTCCTTTGGAGTTATTTCCTGCCTGCGCTCAGCTGCCTTCTCCTTGGATTTGTTACATTTTCTATTTCTTTGAGTTTATAAATCTCTTAATAGAAAACAACCACCAGTAGCTGTGAGCTTGACATCACTAAAAATGCATCAGGGTCCTGTGAATACAGATGATTCTTCTATTGATAGTGACAATAAAATGAGATTTAAGCAGTGAATTTCCAAAAAGCTAAAAAGACTTTGCATATAGTCACTTACTCCCATGCAATAACCTAATAAGAAAAGAAGGATCTTCCCTCCCTCCTTCCTTCCTTCCTTCCTTCCTTCCTTCCTTCCTTCCATCTTCTCTTCCTTCTTTTCTTCCTCCTTAATCAGAAAAATGCCAAACATTTTTCTATATATGAACACAATAAAGCATAAAACATGAGTTATTTCCTGACGTCATCTACTAGTTAAAGTTATATGAGTATGGTTGAAACAAACAAACAAACAAACAAACAAAAAAACTGGTCCTGTTGGTTCTATGATATCAAATAGTGTGCCACAGTTTACAAATTCAGATATGAGACCTTATTGATATAGTAAGCTAACATGGTCTGGGCAGGCAGATTACGCAGCCAGGAGCCTGATAAACAACTAGACCACTTAATGAGGTCGGGGAAGGGGGTCTGACAGTGGAGTCAGATGCTGGGTGTGGCTCAGTGAATCAGGAATAATGACCCAAATGCATACGTCATGTCCCAAATGTATATGCCAGTTTCTGAAGTAGTGGACAACAGGAGAGTGTGAGGTCAAGAATTTAACAGGCGGCAGAGCATGGGGACAGGAAATCTTGGAATCTGCTCCATAGGCTGGAAGCAGACATTAGTTGGGAAGGACTTCCGTGGTCTACCAGCCTAGGCCACTGTGCTTAGGTCCAGGAACCAGGGCCCTGTCTCAGAAGGAGACTAGGAAGGCCAAGCAAATTATAAGCTAAAGTCCATCAGAAGACAGGTAAACTGCACAAAGTAACCATCAGAATTTTGGAGAACTGGGTCAAGGCAGAAGAAGCAGCCTTAAGAGAAAGGCCAATCAATATAAGCAGGGAAAAGAGATACAAGTTGTAGACTACCTGAGTACGGATAACCTTCAACTTCATCTGAGCCATGAGAAATCCTTCACCCCTTTGTGTTACGAAAAACAAAGGCCTCCCTGTTCTCCATATTTTGAGCAAACACCCACCTCCACCTTTTCTCAGTGACTATAACTTCCTTGTGTCTCTGCCTTTATTAAACCCCGGACCTCTTTCCTTTTCTTTGAGATTTGGTTCTGATGTGGTTGAGAACATGCTACCCCAAAATATGCCACCCAGGCATTTAAGAATACAGCAGAAGCAAGGTCATTCTCACCTTCCTTCCTTCTCCCTTGAAGCAGGTTATAAGAGTTCATTTGAGAGGTACTTTCCCTAAATCCTGGGGAAAGAAGCCAAAGACACAGAAATGCAAAAGGAATCTGAAAAAACAGACCTTGCTAAGTTCCACCCAGTTTATTACTATTAGATCATACTTCCCTTGTCCAATTATATTTCTCCATGACTAGCCACACTTCATGAAACCCAAACATAAAAATATACAAGTTGACCTGTTTACCTGGGTCTTTGTGAAGGCTCTTGTGTCACATAAAACTTACATTGAATAAATTTATATGTCTTTCTCTTGTTTTGCTATAGGGGCCACAGCCAAGAACCCAAGATGGGAAGGAAAGATATTTTTTGTTATTTATTGTTCTCCTGAAAGAACATTCTCCCACAAAATCTTTTTCTCAGGTGCATTTGTCTTTTACAGAACCTGGACCAAGTTTCAGGTGAGTCTAGAAACCCAGAGTGAACAGGAAGAACACTTAAGCTTGGCTCTGGGGCACCTAGTATTCCGGAGCTGATGAGGTGACTGTCCTAAGTCCCAATAAGTGAAGACCTGAGCTTTTTATCTGTTTCCTGCAGCCGTCAGGATTTGTTTAGGAACTGGAGTAAGGCTGAGCATAGCTTTGTGGCTCTCAAACTTAAGCATGCATTCTAGGCACCTGGAAGACTAGCTAAAACACAGATTCTGAGTTTCCAATTCAGTGGATCCAGGGTAGGGCCTGAGAATTTGCATTTCCACCAAGTGACCAAGTGATACTGATTCTGCTGGTCCAGAGACCACACTTGGAGAACCCCTTGAGTAATGAATACTGGTAGATCCATTTGTAAAAACTCACAGAAGACAAAGGTAAAGAAAATGGAACTAATGAACAGCAAAATGAGAATGCCTGTGACATCCACTTCACAGGATTATTGTAAGGCTCATAGGCATAGCTAATGCACTGTACATACACACGATATATCAAATGCTATACAAATATAAAGTATTTTTATTATTGCCTTCAAAACCTGGGGTTCCCTTGAATACCTCCACACTACAGTCCTTAGTTTTGAAGGATTGGGTAATATTTCTCTATGTAAATCATTGAGTTTAGGAAATGCCAGCCAGGAAAGAAGCAGTTGGCATTTAGGATGAATAAAAAATATATTTCATGGTGGGAATAGATGAAGCACCTGATCCTCTCTCAGTTTCTAGTAAATCTTAAACTTCTGTGACATATTTAGAGATATAAACCATCTTTGAGATTTCCAGATTTATGATTTACGTGTACAGTATCAGATATGTTGAGTTTTATGTTCATGCAGAATGGCAGCCAGTCATCACTGCCTTCCTTGGAATACTTCACATTCTCCAAGTCCTGGATGGTGCATTCTTACATTGGTCTTCGATGTTTCAAGCTCTGTTCTGAAGGTGTGGCTGTTGATGTATTCTACTTCCAGACTTGGCATCTCTTCCTACTCCTGCCACCAGTTCAAGCATCTTTTGGAGAAAGCCCTGCCAATAGCTTTTTTTTAACTGCTGCCTAGTCAGAGGGAGGCACTGCCCCTGTACCTTTGAGATGCAACTTCTTGAGAATCTGGCTCTTCTTTCCTTTTCCCCTGCCCTCTCTCCCAAGTATAAATAACCAGGTCATAACTGCCCATTTCTTTCTTAAGGCTCAAATTGTGTTAAGTCTATTAGAAAATGGGAGACAACCTAAATACTTAAAAACTTTCAAGAAAAGATACCCAGTGCCATAACTTTTGAAGCTTCTATCTAATGTGGATATTATTTCTCCACATTACTAGCTAGGCTCCCAGCACTCTGCTCCCTTAAAGCTTCTTCATAAAAGTTTTAAGTTATTTCTATATAGACTTGGTGCTGTACAGCAGTGGGAATTTCCCCCTCCTTGGTAACACCTGGAACAGAGTGGCCCTATGGTAATGTCGGTCCTCAATTCCTTCAATCTCAATTCTGGGAACATTGCCTTTTAAGACAAGGAAAGAGAGGAAGGCTTGTCAGATACCTTTGTCCAGGAAACTCAGACACTGGTCAAGTAGTGGTTTACCAACTCCAATCATTCTAGAGTGAAGAAACACTGGATAATCTTCTCCAACCTTGGGTTGTCAGATTGGATGAGCACCTCCTTCTCTCCCTTATATCCACTATCAAATATAGAATCTGCAGATGAGAAACAGAGTCATTTTCTTTGTTTCAAGAGGCCCTGCTGAGCTCACGTTTTCTCTGATGAGAACAGCATTGCTGATAAAGCTTTTGCATCCGTGATGTGGGTAGATTGTAGGCCCATAAAAATAATCTTTTGGTCAGTGACTAGTCCAGAAGTCAACCCCTTGTTAAATTTTAGATACATTAACATTACTTAACTGTATGATCATATATAAGTAACAACATCTTTAAGCCTCAGTCCTCAAGCACAGAAATTAAGAGACTAAACTAGATAATGTAAAATATGTGTATACAATTTTTTTGTTTCTACAGAATTTTCCTATTAATAATGCATAAACCTGGGTTCCATATCACTGATCTTGGGCCCAGTTTCAGGGTTTTTTTAAAGCTATAATTGCTCATTTTTGATGGGGTATATGTAAATGTATCCTATCAAAGCACATGAAATTGGGTTTTGTTGGTCAAAAATAGTTAAATACTTGCTATGATTAAACTTAATATATTCTAACAAAGATAATAAAAAGTCATGCTGCCAATGGACTTAAATTTTTTTTACGTAACCAGGATTTAAATTGAGCATGCTGTTAGAATCTAAGTTAATTTTTAGCCTTTTATTTAATGTTGAAGAAATCTCTTTGTCAGAAGGAAATTGATATATTTCCTTCCATTTTTCCTCCCTTCTGGGAAATCAGCTCCCAGATCCTCCAGCTTGAGCTGATGGCCTGAAAACTTTTCCAACCTGGGGAATCTCAGTACCTGGCTTATAGGTGCGGGAGCCCTTGCATGACTTTTCTTTTGCACAGTCAACTTCAAATCATGAAATCTATAAATTTGAAAAGAAGAGTTTATTTCTTATAAAGGGTTGTAGCTTGTAGGCTGGGAATCACTTCCAACAGAGACCAAAACATGCACTTTGAAGTAAGAGTGAGACAAAAATTTATGCTGAACAGTTGACTAAGTATAAATATTCAGCAGGTTATAGGAGGAGCTATGAATATTCATGAAAGGGGGCTCATGCATGGATAGTAAGCAAACATACGTGTTACATACATTCAATGTTCATGTTGGGATAGAGACTTCACATTTGATGCATTAAAATTAGGCTCTATATGTCAAAAGGTGAAATAGAGAACATGGAGTCATCCTGTGTAGCCTCTGTAAACCAGCCAGAACCAGTCCATGGTAAGTGATCAAAAATTAGGAAGGACCATGTTGTGAAACTGGTCAACTGCAGTGTTGAAACCACAATGAGAGAGAAACATCCAACTGCAATATCAGGCAGTTGGTTGAAATCAGTGGTGGAACAAGTTTTTCAAAAGGGCTAATTTTTGTTGAATTTCTAAGAAAGAAAGTCTAATGGTGGTTAGTGAGGGAGGAAGTATAATGAGGCATGTCCAACCTCCTGTCCCGTCAAGTACAGGAATTCAGTTTTTAAGGTTTCTCTGGGATCCCTTTGGCCAAGATGGGATTCATCCAGTTGATTAGGGGACTTAGAATTTTATTTTTATTTCATAGTATGAAATAAACCCTGTGGTAACACCCATACGTTTTCTTTTCTTTTTTTTTTTTCAGAAATCACACATTGTTAGCACAAGAAATCAGAAACTGACCAAAAATGTCAGTAGCATTGGGCTCAGTGTTCTCTCCAGCTAGCCATTCGTTTCTCCTCCTCATGTCTCCATGGGATATACGTGCCCTGGTAAATGGACACAGCAGCCTCCCATCTAGCCAATTCAAATCAACTGTGACTCATTTGACTTTCTTCCCTTTTGCCAGAAGGAATTGTTTTACGATTTTACTATGATCTTAAAAAGGGGGAAGGTAGAGGTTATCACATGACAGGTGTGCTGATGAATGCCCGACAGAACCTACAGACAACGTTAGGCGTCAAAGCCAAACCGAGTCCACTGTTTTGTATGTTGGCAAAGATACACTGCATTTTCGCAGGGATTCCTTTTGGGGTCATTCCTCAGCTACAGGGTATTAAGGAATATCTCTGACTGATTTATTAGTATTTCAACCTTACTGACATTTTAAGAGGAACTGGTGACATCCTTGTGTTGTTTCATCCAAGAATCTTAACTATCGTGTTCCTCCAGTCTATTCTAAATGGAAAAAAATAAATAAATTTTGAAAATAATTATTCTAACATTGGTTTCTTTTTTGTCTACCACATCCTGTGTACTTTTCAGTTTCTAGACTGGTGCTTATTGAAAGGACTGGCTTTAAATAATTATAGTTTCCTTAGACAACTAGACAAAGTTAGTTCCTTTGGGAAATCAGCTGAAATTGTATGAAGAAAACAGAAAACCCATGGAGTGTGCGAGGGACATCTGGAAGGAGGTCTGAAAAGACTACAAGCTGAGTGGGGACGTACATAGCCTTGAGGTCTGAGCTACTACTACTAGAGCTCTCAGATGGCTTCCACTTCTGATGTCCAACTCCAGGCAGCCCATAGCTCCTTCCTCAGTGAACCTTCATCAGGCACCTGTGTTTTCTTGCTGTTCTATAGCCTAAAGAATGATGTTGACTCTCTTTTCCGAATTGGAAAAAGCACCAATTTCTCTTCTAAAAATAAAGGATCTTGTGGACTTTAAAAAAGAAAAAAAATTGCCTTGGGCTCATATCACTCACGGCCTCCTTCAGGACTTAAAATCTTCTATCCTGCCACAGCTCCTACAGAGAATGTTTTAGCTCACTGAGACACTGTCCCCAAGTCCCCATTTAATTTCTGCATATCCTGCCCTTCCCCTCAAATGGAAAATAGGCAGCCATCAGTATAGGTCACACTTTGGCATGTTAATATTCAAAATTCAACTCTGCTTCTTGTTCATCAAGAACCTGAAATAGGTTCTGGTAAGATGGCAACAGCATAGGTGGATTTGTGAGATTCTCCGAATGTGAGCTCCCACAAAGACTCTTACTTTTCTTCCCCCACTCCCCTACCCACCACCAGCTGCACTGGTCCGAGGCCCGGGGACCTTTGGTCCCACGCAGTGCCGGATATTGCGGCCCCGGCTGCTGCTGCTTCACTATATGTGACTCCTGCCTGCGTGGGAGTCCCGGGTCTCAGCTCCCTCCCTGGCTATATCATCTCGCTCAGCACCCAGCCCAAGCTACAGGTCACCCAGGAGGCTCTGGGCACCCGCCCTCAGAGATACCAGTCCCATTTCTGGCTGAAGTACCCTGTGAGGGACCCAGGGCCACTCTCGCTGCCCACTGTCTGCCCTTTGGAACTTTGGAGCTCTGGAACTCTGGGCCCACCCTGGCTGAGGCTCTCAGCACACGATCCCATGCTTGTGTAAGGGATCAGTATATCTTAAGGAGGTACTGATTGGAGGCAATCAGCTCCAGAGGAGGGAACTCCCGACCCCCTCCTCCAGCCCAGCCTACTAGTGGCACCCCAGATCCAGCATCCAGCTGTCCAGCTGATCCCCGGTGCCTCCCACTCCAGTGCAGTCCATCACAGTGGATAACACAGGGACCCAGACAAGTGGAGAGAAAAGATCTGTGAAAGTGAAACTGCCACCTCAGCCATTCTCCAGGCAGAGATTTACATTGCCCTGCATACCTATCAGCAGCTTCCACCTCGGTTCCTAAGGTAACATCGCTAAACAGGAGACAAAGCCCCTCCCCTGCTGAATCAGACAAAGGAAATATCACAGACCTTCCAGGCAGCAGGCTAAAAAAAAAAAAAAAAAACCCAAGCTGCCAGTAAATCTAGCTGCCTGCAGGGAAAACAAAGGGGAGAGGCTGGAGATCAGAGCTGAAGAGACTTTAGACACTCAGGAAAGATTCCAGAGCTAGTCTGATCTTTTATTTTTACTTTTGATTTTATCATTTACACTGTTTGTTTTGCTCACTTTTGTTTGCTTTCTGACTTACACTATCTGTTTCATGATTTTATTAGTCTGTCTCTGTGTAGCTACCAATATTCTTTAGGGAATTTTGCTCATGTGTTTTTTTCAATTCTCTCCGGCCGTGTGTCTCTTTTTCACATGTTAGTTGGTATGTATGTCTGTTTCCCCTCTCACTCTCCTCTCTTTCTAACTTCCTATTGACCCCCCCTTCCTCCATGCACCTCCTTTTGATCCAGGGACCAAACCTACATACTGCTGCACAGACAGATTGTAAGGCAGTGGGAAATAGTTTCCAGTGTGCCCATATACCTGTTAGTGGATGTTGGAATCAGCATATAGATTCTGAATCACAGCTTCCCCTTCAATTAAACCTCAAAACTTCAAAAAGTACAGCCCACAGCCCACACTCCAACCTCAAAAGTGAACAAAGCCAGAGGACCCTCATAAGGAAGAACAGGAGATTACACAAGTGAAACAAAAGCAACCTCATCTTCCCTAAAAAACAGGATTAAAGAAGGGGAGGGAAAGGGGGTGAGAGAGAAAAATCTACACAAATGAAGAAAAACCAAAAGAAGAATATGGGTCTCTCCCAGACTCCTGGGAGGGCAGACACTGAGAAAACTGACTTCGGAATGCAAACAATGAAGAGCCCCCCAGAATTACTCGTCCCAAACTACAAACCTAGAAATCAAGACATTAACGGAAAGATTAAAAAGAATTGAGGGGAGATAAGAAGAAACTAGGAAGGAGCTGATATCTGAGATAACAGTAATAAAGAATACTGTGAATGAAATAAATAACAAACTGATAAGCATGAAAGCAGAATTACCCAAGCAGAAGAAAGAATCTCAGAGCTTGAGGACCAAAATATAGAACTAACCCCAACTCTTAAAAACACAGAAAATAAGCTCAAAAAGACAGAATAAAACCCTCAAGAGATGAGCGATTAGTTCAAGAGACCGCACCTAAGAGTAATTGGCCTTCCTGAGGCAGAAAGAGAGACAGAGGCCACACTGGAACAAACTTTCCATGAGATCATTCAAGAAAACTTCCCTTATCTAAGCAGTGATGCAAAAATTCAAACACAAGAGATTCAGAGAACCCCTGCAAACAACAAATGAGAAGACCAACTCCTAGACACATAATAATTCGCCTAAACAAAGTAGGCATAAAAGAAAAAATTCTAAAGGCAGCAAGAGAAAAAGGCCAGATCACCTACCATGGAAGACCAATCAGAATAGTAGCAGATTTATCTACAGAAACCCTGCAGGCTAGGAGAGCATGGAGCCCTATCTTCAAAATCCTAAAAGATAAAAAATTTAAATCAAGAATAACCTACCCGGCCAAGCTAAGCTTCATCAGTGAGGGAGAATTAAAATCTTTCCCAGATATCCAATTCCTAAGA
>NW_007255537.1:208464-211449 GCF_000164805.1 Carlito syrichta
AAGGAGCTGATATCTGAGATAACAGTAATAATGAATACTGTGAATGAAATAAATAACAAACTGATAAGCATGGAAAGCAGAATTACCCAAGCAGAAGAAAGAATCTCAGAGCTTGAAGACCAAAATAAAGAACTAACCCAAACTCTTAAAAACACAGAAAACAAGCTCAAAAAGACAGAACAAAACCTTCAAGAGATGAGTGATTACTTCAAGAGATCGAACCTAAGAGTAATTGGCCTTTCTGAGGCAGAAAGAGAGATAGAGACCACACTGGAACAAACTTTCCATGAGATCATTCAAGAAAACTTCCCTTATCTAATCAGTGATGCAAAAATTCAAACACAAGAGATTCAGAGAACCCCTTAACCCAAACTCTTAAAAACACAGAAAACAAGCTCAAAAAGACAGAACAAAACCTTCAAGAGATGAGTGATTACTTCAAGAGACCGAACCTAAGAGTAATTGGCCTTTCTGAGGCAGAAAGAGAGATAGAGACCACACTGGAACAAACTTTCCATGAGATCATTCAAGAAAACTTCCCTTATCTAATCAGTGATGCAAAAATTCAAACACAAGAGATTCAGAGAACCCCTTCAAGACAACAAATGAGAAGACCAACTCCTAGACACATAATAATTCACCTAAACAAAATAGGCATAAAAGAAAAAAATTCTAATGAAAGCAAGAGAAAAAGACCAGATCACCCACCATGGAAGACCAATTAGAATAGCAGCAGACTTATCTACAGAAACCCTGCAGGCTAGGAGAGCTTGGAGCCCTATCTTCAAAGTCCTAAAAGAAAAACAATTTCAACCAAGAATAACCTACCCAGCCAAGTTAAACTTCATCAGTGAGGGAGAATTAAAATCTTTCCCAGATATCCAGTCCCTAAGAACTTATGCTGCCACCAAACCACCTCTACATGAAACACTTAAGAAAGTACTAAACACAGAAGAAAAGGAAAAAAGAACAACGTTCGTCACAAGAGTACAGGAAAAAGAATAAAATACACATGAACCAACCCCAAAGCCAAAAGAAAGACAAAAAAACCAAGTAGAAGAACAACAACTCATAAGAACTTTATGATAGGGATGAACTCTCACATTTCAATAATTAGCCTGAATGTGAATGGACTAAATGCACCACTGAAAAGACATAGAATGGCAAAATGGATAAAATATCACCAGATAACAACTGCCTTCAAGAGACCATCTCATAGAAAGGACATGCACAGTCTCAAAGTAAGAGGATGGGAAACAAATTTTCAGGCGAATGGAACACAAAAGAAAGGAGGTGTCGTGATCCTAATTTCAGACAAAATGCCATTTAAGCTATCAAAAATTTAAAAAGATACAGAGGGCCACTAAATAATGATAAAAGGTTCACTCCATCAACAAGAAATATCTAACCTAAACATATATGCACCTAACTTTCATAAAGCAACTTCTAGTAAAACTAAAGAAAGATATTGACTCTAACACCATCATAACTGGGAACTTTAATACCCTACTCACAACCCTAGACAGATCATCAGGACAAAAAATCAGCAATGAGATCCGGAACCTCAATGTGACTCTTGACCAAATGGACTTAATTAATATCTACAGAATACTCCATCCAAAGACCACAGAATACACATTCCACTCATCACCGCATGGAACGTATTCTAAGATCAACCAGATAATTGGCCATAAATCAAGCATAAGCAAATTTAAAAGGACCGAAATTCTACCATGCACCTTCTTGTATCACAGTGGAATAAAAAGAAACATTAACACCAACAAGGTCCCCCCAGAACCCACAAAGACATGGACACTAAACAGCATGATGCTAAACAACTCCTGGGTCAATGATGAAATCAAAACAGAGATCAAAAGATACCTGGAAACAAATGAAAATGAAGAAACATTTTACCAAAATCTCTGGGATGCCATGACAGCTGTAGTAAGAGGGGAATTTATATCTCTAGAAACGCACATGAAGAAAATGGAGGGGCACAAATTAACAGCCGAACAAGCCATCTAAGGAAACTGGAAAAGCAAGACTACAAAAACCCTAATTTCAGCAGAAGAATCCAGATCACCAGATAAAAGCCCAAATCCAGGACATAGAAGACAAAAAGATAATACAAAAAATCAATGAAACAAAAAGCTGGTTCTTCGAAAGGATAAACAAGATCGATGGTCCCATAGCTAGACTGACCAAGAAAAAGAGAGAAAAAACCCAAATAAGCACAATCAGAAACACAAAAGATGAAGTCACATCTGACCCTGAAGAAATACAAAAGATCATTAGAGACTACTATGTACACTTGTATGGAAACAAACTTGAAAACCTCAAGGAAATGGAGGACTTTCTGTTATCACACAACCTGCCTAGGTTGAAACAAGAAGAAATTGAGACCCTAAATAGACCAATAACAATCAAGGAAATTGACTACGTGATAAGAAAACTACCTACAAAAAAAAAAAAAAAAAAAAGGCCCTGGAACAGATGGCTTTCCAGCAGAATTCTACAAGACATTTAAGGAGAAGCTGATTCCAATCCTACTGAAGGTATTTCAGGCAATTGAGAAAGATGAAACTCTCCGCAAATCATTTTATGAAGCTAAAATCACATTGATATCCAAGCCAGGTAAAGACCCAACAAAGAAAGAGAACTACAGGCCAATATCTTTGATGAACATAGATGCTAAAATTCTCAACAAGATCCTAGCAAACTGGATTCAACAACACATCTCAAAAATCATCCATCATGACCAAGTAGGCTTCATCCCTGGGATGGTTTAACATTTATAAAACCATAAATGTAATTAAATACATCAACAGTTGTCAAAAAAAAAAAACCAACCCACATGATTATATCATTAGATGCAGAAAAAGCATCCCTTCTTGATAAAAACCCTCAAACAATCTAGGCATATGGGGAACATACCTCAAAATAGTAAAAGCCATCTATGAGAAACCCACAGCCAGCATACTCCTA